>NC_079190.1:156340158-156640158 GCF_029499605.1 Hyla sarda
ATAGTGGACAGATCTGACTGTAGCGGTTTTGAGCTCCGTGCCATCGAAGCTTAAATCATGATGTGAACGCAGCCTTAAAACTAAAGAATTACTATATTTGAACAGAAAGTCACAATAACTCCTTAGTTAGAGACTCTTGCACATGGTCATTCTCTGGATCTCTGTGGTAAGAATTCATAACACAACACTAATAGACTTATGTTGGACCCCTATTGTACTTCTGTTTGGTGTACATTTTATACAGACACACAGATGTTTTCTCACAGATTTATACTGAATTTTTTACACGGAATGTACCTCTTTCAGGATTAGAATTTGCTTTGCTGCACTCAGATACTGTAGTTGATGAGTCACCAAAATACATAACTTTTTGCGTAGAGCCTGACTGATACACCTAAGAAGAAAGAGGAAAATTACATATACATAGTAATTTCAATAGGAGTATAAGGGTATGTGCACATGATTTTAGATGCAGTTTAAATGCAAGAAATGATTTGACAAAATATAGAAATCTTAAAGTTTGCTTATCACCCACACTCCCCCCGCCCCAGGCACTTTATTGGTATAAAATTAACTTTTTTCCAAAGTTGTGTCCATAAAAAATGGCTTACAAAGTTCTTTATATTACTATACTTAAGATATTGCAGCTTAACCCAACAAAGTAAGGCATTGAGACAACGGAAAGTGTTATCATCTATTTAATGCACAAGCAGTCCCTAAGTACAGTGGCACCTGCTCAGTTAACAAGTGCAGAATACAAACTACAAACACAATGGGGTAGGGGGATAAGTAAAAACTGTCATTCTTAGACAGTGAAAGCTTAGACTAAATAATCTAAGAATCAATAATAGTGGATCAGGCGGTTTTATGAAGGGCAACTTTCTGACTGTATATTTTAAATTTGCAACTTTAACTGTTATAAATTGGTGCATTTGTGGCACATATTAGACGCATTTAAGCCCTTCCTATGGTGCATGTCCTTTAAGACTCAATTCAGTATTTTGCACAGATTTGATGCGCAGGATTTTCTGCTGAAGATTTCAAAGTATACTGAATGACTTGAAATCCTGTGCATCAAATCTGCACAGAATACTGTACGTGTGAATAGACCCTAATACAGTTTATTTTTTATCTGCGCAAATTGCATGAGATATTTGGCCCACAAAGTTTTATTAAGGTCTCTCAGAATGTGTGCGCAAATCGGTCAGAGGCGCAGGTGTCGTAAAAGCTTAAAATAATGTCCAAAAAATACAGTTGTCGGCACTACCTTAATATGCGCTGGTATGAATGGGTGAATGAATGGTGTCCCGGGTATACGGTGGGGATGGTAAGCATCTGTGGGGTGCACTCCTGTATAAATGTAGTCCGCAAGTAACAATCATCCACAAAGTAAAGAGGCACTCACCACTTCTTATGCTGAATCTTCTTTAATCGTGCAAAAGGTAAATGATAAAATAGTCAGATAAGGTTAGGACGCCAACCAGATGGTTGGCGTCCTAACCCGACCTGACTGTTTTATCCTTTACCTTTTGCACTATTAAAGAAGATTCAGCATCAGAAGTGGTGAGTGCCTCTTTACTTCTTTGTGGATAACCTTCAAATAAGCCTTAGGCTAAGTTTCCACTTTTTTTTTTCTCAAAACACCAAGAAAAACGCCAATTCTGCCTCATGGCGTTTTTTTGGCCAAAAACGCTGCGGCCAGATGTTAGCTGTAAATCAATGAGAAATCGCTAAATTCTTATACCGCGTTTTTTCACTCTTTTTTGGAGTTTTTCAGCTCCTTGGCGGTTTTCTAAAATCGCAGCATGTTGAGCCACTGGCGATTTTTGTCAAAATCGTGGCGTTTATCTCCCATAGAAGTCTATGGCAGTGAAAAAACGCCAAGAAAAACAAACAATATTTGGGTTTTAACTTTGACTTTTTTGCAGGCGGTTTTTATTCTTTTTTGGACTTTAGCGATCCAGAAAAGTGATGGAGATACCTTTTTAATAAAATTTCGTAGGGTACCATTAAAAAAATAAAAATAAAAAAAAGATACAGTAGTGAAGGAAAAATTTTATCTAACGAAAGGTATCTTTTTTTATAACAAAATTTTCATACATTTTTAAAAGTTGGATCAATTTATGTGGGCGGGCGAGGACCTAATAATGTAGCCGACAATAATAAAAATGTAGTGTGTGTATGTTTTTCACTTTTTTTCTTAACCTCTTAAGGACTCAGGGCGTATGGATACGCCCTCACACCCTGGGCCTTACGGACCCAGGGCGTATCCATACGCCCTGGCGTTTTCCGGTCCCTGCCGCGTGCCGGGCAGAGATTGGAAGTGGATGCCAGCTGAAATGCTTCAGCAGGCATCCAGGGCAAACGCCGAGGGGGGCCATGTAGAAATCGCCCTTGCGATCTGCGGCGATACCGGGCTGATCAGGTCTCTGGGACACGACCGCCCGGTAATTTTGCATGATCCCGGTTGTCACAGACAGCCAGGACCATACTAAAGTATAGGAGCGAGGTGGCAAGCCTGCCACATCCTCCTATCCCCTGTGATCCGTCGGTTAGCAATCGCAGGGGGGGGGGCGGTTACTTCCTCCCGTCCTGCCCCTCGAAGTCCAGAGAGGACGGGAGGAAGACTGGAGGATGCGGCGGGGTACGGGGGAGTGCTGGGGCCGGCCCCAGTACTTACCTTGTCCCTGAAGACCCGGATACCGGCGATGAAGGTGGCGGCGACAGACGAGTTCCTCTTAAGCCGCGGTCGGGCCCTTTACAGCAATGCCGTAAAGTGACATGCATTGCTGTAATGGGACCCTGTATACTACAACTCCCAGCATGCCCAGACAGCCCTTGGCTGGGAGTTGCAGTTTTGCAACATCTGGAGGTCCACAGTTTGGAGACCACTGTGCCCTTCCAGATGTTGCAAAACTACACATCCTCAGCATGCCCTTACTGTCCAGGAATGCTGGGAGTTGTAGTTCTGTAACATCTGGCCCTTCAGATGTTGCAGAACTACAACTCCCAGCATGCCTGGACAATTTTGGCATACTGGGAGTTGTAGTTTTGCAACATCTGGAAGGGCACAGATTGGGAACCACTGTATTAGTGGTCTGCAAACTGTAGTCCTCCAGGTGTTGCAAAACTACAACTCCAAGCATGCTGGGAGTTGTAGTTCGGCAACATCTGGCTCTAAAGAGGTTGCCGAACTACTACTTCCAGCATGCCTGAGAATGTTTGGGAGTAGTGGTTTTGCAACATCTGGAGGCACACTGGTTGGGAAACATTGCCTGTTTCCTAACTCAGTGTTTCCCAACCTGTGTGCATCCAGCTGTTGCAAAACTATAACTACCAGCATGCACTGATAGACTGTGCATGCTGGGAGTTGTAGTTTTGCAACATCTAGAGGTTACCCCCCCCCCCCCCCTGTGAATGTGCAGGGTACATTCACATGGGCAGGGGGCTTACAGTGAGTATCAGGCTGCAAGTTTGCGATTTTTTTGCTCTCCTGGCACCATAGGGGCTTCCTAAATGCGACACGCCCCGAGCAAAATTTGCTCTCAAAAAGCCAAATATGACTCCTTCTCTTCTGAGCATTGTAGTTCGCTCGTAGTGCACTTCTGGTACACTTATGGGGTACCTTCATACTCAGAAGAGATGGGGTTACAAATTTTGGGGGGTATTTTCTGCTATTAACCCTTGCAAAAATGTGAAATTTGGGGGGAAACACACATTTTAGTGAAATTTTATTTTATTTTTTTACATATGCAAAAGTCGTGAAACACATGTGGGATATTAAGGCTCACTTAATTCCTTGTTACGTTCCTCAAGGGGTCTTGTTTCCAAAATGGTATGGCACATGTTTTTTTTTGCAGTTCTGGCACCATAGGGGCTTCCTAAATGCAACATGCCCCCCCATATACCATTTCAGAAAAACGTACTCTCCAAAATCCCCTTGTCGCTCCTTCGCATCTGAGCCCTCTACTGCGCCCGCCGAACACTTTACATAGACATATGAGGTATGTGCTTACTCAAGAGAAATTGGGCTACAAAAGTATAAGTATACATTTTCTTCATTTACCCCTTGTAAAAATTCAAAAATTGGGTCTACAAGAACATGCAAGTGTAAAAAAGGAAGATTGTGAATTTTCTCCTTCACTTTGCTGCTATTCCTGTGAAACACCTAAAGGGTTAAAAGGCTGACCGAATATATTTTTTTTTAAATAACTGTTTATTTAGACCGAATATCATTTTGAATACTTTGGGGGGTGCGGTTTTTATAATGGGGTCATTTGTGGGGTATTTCTATGATGAAGACCCTTCAAATCCACTTCAAACCTGAACTGGTACCTGAAAAATAGTGAGTTTGGGAATTTTGTGAAAAATTGGAAAATTGCTGCTGAACTTTGAAGCCCTCTGGTGTCTTCCAAAAGTAAAAACTTGTAAATTTTATGATGCAACCATAAAGTAGACATATTGTTTATGTGAATTAAAAAAAAATTATTTGGAATATCCATTTTCCTTACAAGCAGAGAGCTTCAAAGTTAGAAAAATGCAAAATTTTCTAATATTTCATAAAATTTTGCGATTTTTCACCAAGAAAGGATGCAAGTTACCAAAAAATGTTACCACTATGTTAAAGTAGAATATGCCACGAAAAAACTATCTCGGTATCAAAATGATAACTAAAAGCATTCCAGAGTTATTAATGTTTAAAGTGAGAGTGGTCAGATGTTCAAAAAATGGCCGGGTCCTAATGTGTAAAATGGCTGGGTCCTTAAGAGGTTAAATTTTTTATTTTTTTTTAGGTAGTACTACTACTCCCAGCATGGAACACACTGCTCCATGATGGGAGTAGTAGTACCTGTACTAATTGACAGATCGCCCGTTGCGATCCTCCTGTATAATGTATAGATGCAGCCGGCCAATATTTGGTCCCCTGCACTGCCGTATATATACACAGATTCACATTTCCTGCAGAGAGCTGTGATTGGCCAGATACTTCCAGCCAATCACAGCTATCTGTGGGAAATAGGACAATTATAAAAAAAGAAAAGAGGTGCGCTCCTGGTGTAATACTGCGGGATGAACAAGAAAGGTGTATGGATAAATTGCACCTTACCGTGTGGTGTTGTACTAAGAGTACAACACCTGAGATGGCATATAAACTCGCTCAAGTCGGTGACAGGTGGCAGCCTCGGTATCCGATTCCCGTAACTTCTCAGTCCGGTATAGAAAGTATAAAAAGAGCAAAAGGTGAGAGACTATCCGATGGCGCCTTCCTGAATGATTCCAAATTGCCGTGAGTTTAAACAAGGCAATTTTATTAGAAATAGTGCAACATAAAAGTTTCGAATCCGGACCGGATTCTTCGTCAGGCAGAATGATTCACAAAGAAAATGCGCCAAGATTTAAATGTCCAAGTCCCACAACTACCGCCGGGTCATAGGGCAAAAAATTGGGAGGAGAAACATTACATCACATTACACAATCTATATACAAAAATCCATATACATCCAAACGTTAATAACAATAGGTTAAAAAACCAAAGACATTAAATTAATGTACTTGTGCAACAAGAAGCAATTTAAATGAACAAATTACGCTCCTATATCTTCACTCTGAAGTCGCGGCACTAGCCGCTATTTACGGGATCCACTGCCTATAGTCAGACAGTAAATCTCTAGAGCGGACCGATTGCGGAGATGGCGCACAGATTAAACACTCCACCGTTTGTTGCAGCGCTGGAGCCGCTGGGAAAAAAGCCCACTGTGACTCAGAGCTAATACAGAAACAATTCAGATGCGGTGCTGCCTATACTCGATAAAAGAAAAAAAGCGCAAGACAGCTATTAAAGAGGTGCGTAACTGACACATAAGAGTTCCCATCGGGAAAGTCCCATTGCAGAATCAATACCAAATTGTATAGTGACTGCCGGCAATAAAAAATATAAATGAAAAAGGTGTGAAATATAAAAAATAATAATAATATAAGAGGGTATATTATTAACTGCCTCTTGTACAATTAAAGGGGTATATTAGTAACTGCCTCTACAAAGTGGTTATATATATCAAAATGACAAATAAAAAAATATATATAAAACAATACAATACATAATGAACCCTCATTGCATATAAATCTAGGGGTAGAATAAATATTGAATAAAAAACCCCGTTCTCATAAAAAACCAATTCTATACGAGAATTCTATATGGAATTAATTAATTTCATAATGCAATGTATCTAAAAACATAAAATATCTGCCTGATATAAATGATACTAAAAGAAATCACATACAAGTGTAGAGACATAGGTAAAAATATTTATATTATCGTCTCTGTAATCTCATTAAGACCACGTGGGGAAATGGTGCCTAACTTGAACATCCAGTATACTTCACGTTTTTTTTAGGAGTTCAAACCGATTAGAATTGTGTGCACCAATGTAATCAATGGGAGTAACTTGAATGGGAGCTGCCTCATTGGGGTGTTGTAAGGTGCAATGACGTGATAGCCCATGAAGTAGAAATTGTTTTTTGATGTTTTGTCGGTGCTTGTTGATCCTACAGTGCAAGGGTTGGATTGTTCTCCCTACATACTGGAGACCACAAGTACAGTCAATGAGGTATATCACGAACGAGGACTGACAGGTGAGTCTGTGTTTGATCTGAAATGACTCGCTAGTAGCATATGATGTGATAGCATTAGTTTTATGTCTAATCTCTTTACAGCACAGGCAGCGCTTGACTCCACATCTGAAACTCCCCAAAGGTAAATCATCTTTTACATTTTTATTTTTGTGTTGCCGAATCTGATTGGAGCCTGCAGATTTTTCAAAGTCGGAGCCCTCCGAAAAGTTACCTGCGGGCAATCCGGTATTTTCCCTTTAAGGTGTATGTCATTTAACAGAATATGCCAGTTCTTCTTTAAAACCTCACGTATTCTGTTTGAGGAGTTGCTGAGAGTTGTAATAAAATTAGTTTTTTGCACAGCAACAGCCTTATTACTGATTTTTTCAGAATGCAGGCATTCTTTCTGTGTTTTCTTATGGGCTTTTTGTAAAGCCTGTTTAATGATCATTTTGGGATACTTTTTTTCTTTAAACCTGGTCTCCAAGATTCCAGCTTCTTCTCTAAACATACTGTCTTCCGTACAGTTTTTTCGAATCCGCTGAAACTGGCTAAAAGGAACATTTTTGAGCCATTGCTTATAATGCCCACTGTTAAATTCCAAGTAGCTGTTAACGTCAACACTTTTAAAAAAGGTAGAAGTAATAAATTTGCTATTATCATGAGAAATACAAAGATCCAGAAAACGTATTTCATTTTTGCTGGCCTCTAAAGTAAACTGTAGTCCCCAATCGTTGTCATTCAAAGTTTCTAAGAGGATCTCGGAGGCATTATCTGGACCATCCCATATAAAAAATAAATCATCGATGCATTTCTTATACATAATAATAAAAGGGGTGATTTGGGGGTTACCCATAATGAACCGTGATTCAAAGGCGCCCATAAACAGATTGGCGTAAGCCGGTGCCACCTTAGAGCCCATGGCAGTCCCTTTACACTGCTGGAATATTTTGGTATCATATATGAAGAAATTATTATATAAAATAAATTCCAAACATTTAGTCAGAAACTTTTTTTGGGGGTGAGGAATTTTATCGTCTTTATCTAAGTAGTCTTGCACACATTTTAGACCCAGAGGATGAGAAATGTTTGTGTAGAGAGATGTAACGTCACATGTGATAAACTGATAACCAGATTTCCACGGTAAACTCATCAATGATTCAATGAGTTGTGTGGAATCTCTCAAATAACTTGGTAAAAGTAAAACATAAGGCTGTAAAAAAAAGATCTATATAGTGTGCCAGGTTACTACTGTGGGAGTTGGTGTTAGAGATGATGGGTCGACCGGGGGGATTACTGAGGGATTTGTGAATTTTAGGTAAAAAGTAAAAATAGGGTTTGTTAGCATGGCACATTTTAAGATATTTGCTTTCTTCATTATTGAGGACGTTGTCCCTAACTCCTTCATCAATAAGGAGGTGCAGATTCTTTTCTACTTGTGGAAATGGATTGTATGAGACCTCATGGTAGAAGGTATTATCAGACAAAATCCAGATGCCTGCATTCTGAAAAAATAAGTAATAAGGCTGTTGCTGTGCAAAGAACTAATTTTATTACAACTTTCAGCAACTCCTCAAACAGAATACGTGAGGTTTTAAAGAAGAACTGGCATATTCTGTTAAATGACATACACCTTAAAGGGAAAATACCGGATTGCCCGCAGGTAACTTTTCGGAGGGCTCCGACTTTGAAAAATCTGCTGGCTCCAATCAGATTCGGCAACACAAAAATAAAAATGTAAAAGATGATTTACCTTTGGGGAGTTTCAGATGTGGAGTCAAGCGCTGCCTGTGCTGTAAAGAGATTAGACATAAAACTAATGCTATCACATCATATGCTACTAGCGAGTCATTTCAGATCAAACACAGACTCACCTGTCAGTCTTCGTTCGTGATATACCTCATTGACTGTGTTTGTGGTCTCCAGTATGTAGGGAGAACAATCCAACCCTTGCACTGTAGGATCAACAAGCACCGACAAAACATCAAAAAACTATTTCTACTTCATGGGCTATCACAACATTGCACCTTACAACACCCCAATGAGGCAGCTCCCATTCAAGTTACTCCCATTGATTACATTGGTGCACACAATTCTAATCGGTTTGAACTCCTAAAAAAACGTGAAGTATACTGGATCTTCAAGTTAGGCACCATTTCCCCACGTGGTCTTAATGAGATTACAGAGACGATAATATAATTATTTTTACCTATATCTCTACACTTGTATGTGATTTCTTTTAGTATCATTTATATCAGGCAGATATTTTATGTTTTTAGATACATTGCATTATGAAATTAATTAATTCCATATAGAATTCTGGTATAGAATTGTTTTTTTATGAGAACAGGGTTTTTTATTCAATATTAATTCTACCCCTATATTTATATGCAATGAGGGTTCATTATGTATTGTATTGTTTCATATATATTTTTTTATATGTCATTTTGATATATATATATATAACCACTTTGTAGAGGCAGTTACTAATATACCCCTTTAATTGTACAAGAGGCAGTTAATAATATACCCTCTTATATTATTATTTTTTATATTTCACACCTTTTTCATTTATATTTTTTATTGCCGGCAGTCACTATACAATTTGGTATTGATTCTGCAATGGGACTTTCCCGATGGGAACTCTTATGTGTCAGTTACGCACCTCTTTAATAGCTGTCTTGCGCTTTTTTTCTTTTATCGAGTATAGGCAGCACCGCATCTGAATTGTTTCTGTATTAGCTCTGAGTCACAGTGGGCTTTTTTCCCAGCGGCTCCAGCGCTGCAACAAACGGTGGAGTGTTTAATCTGTGCGCCATCTCCGCAATCGGTCCGCTCTAGAGATTTACTGTCTGACTATAGGCAGTGGATCCCGTAAATAGCGGCTAGTGCCGCGACTTCAGAGCGAAGATATAGGAGCGTAATTTGTTCATTTAAATTGCTTCTTGTTGCACAAGTACATTAATTTAATGTCTTTGGTTTTTTAACCTATTGTTATTAATGTTTGGATGTATATGGAATTTTGTATATAGATTGTGTAATGTGATGTAATGTTTCTCCTCCCAATTTTTTGCCCTATGACCCGGCGGTAGTTGTGGGACTTGGACATTTAAATCTTGGCGCATTTTCTTTGTGAATCATTCTGCCTGACGAAGAATCCGGTTCGGATTCGAAACTTTTATGTTGCACTATCTGTGGGAAATAGGAATATGTGTATATATACGGCAATACAGGGGACCATAGAAGAGCGTCCGCCGCATCTATACACTATACAGCAGGATCACAGCGGGTATCAGGAGTGACATCCACTGTGATCTTTCCTTAACTGCAGGTACTACAACTCCCAACATTGAGCACACTCTGCTCCATGCTGGGAGCTGTAGTACCTGCATTAATAGACAGATCGCAACAGGTGTCAGGAATTACACTCGCTGCGATCTGACTATTAATGCAGGTACTACAGCTCCCAGCATGGAGCAGAGTGTGCTTCACGTTGGGAGCAGTAGTACCTGCAGGTAAGAACAGATCACAGCGGGTATCCCTACTGACACCTGATGCAATTGTCCTGTCTATTGCAGAGATGGAGCGGCTTTCTCCTGTGCTCGCATCTCTGCACTATACTCCGGCCAGTGATATGAATAGAACATCACTTATTCAAATTTATGGAGTATAGTGCAGAGATGCGAGCACTGTATAGAGTAGCTCCACATCTCTGCTACAGTGGGGAATAAAAGTTTGGGCACCCCAGGTAAAAATGTGTATTAATGTGCATAAAGAAGCCAAGGAAAGACGGAAAAATCTCCAAAAGGCATCAAATTACAGATAAGACATTCTTATAATAGGTCAACAAAAGTTGGATTTTATTTCCATCATTTACACTTTCAAAATAACAGAAAACAAAAAAATGGCATCTGCAAAAGTTTGGGCACCCTGCAGAGTTAATATCTCGTACTGCCCCCTTTGGCAAGTATCACAGCTTGTAAACGCTGTTTGTAGCCAGCCAAGAGTCTTTCAATTCTTGTTTGAGTTATCTTTGCCCATTCTTTTTTACAAAAGTCTTCCAGTTCTTTGAGATTTCTGGGCTCTCTGTCACGCATTGCTCTTTTCTCAATTATGTTAACGTCAGGAGATTGTGAAGGCCATGGCAAAACCTTCAGTTTACGCCTCTTGATGTAATCCCCCGTGGATTTCGTGGTGTGTTTAGGATCATTGTCCATTTGTAGAAGCCATCCTCTCTTTAACTTCAGCTTTTTCATAGATGGCATCAAGTTAGCATCCAAAATTTGCTGAAATTTTATTGAATCCATTTTTCCTTCTACTCGCGAGATGTTTCCTGTGCCACTGGCTGCAATACAACCCCAAAGCATGATTGATCCACCCCCATGCTTAACAGTTGGAC
This sequence comes from Hyla sarda, assembly GCF_029499605.1. Taxonomy (NCBI): domain Eukaryota; kingdom Metazoa; phylum Chordata; class Amphibia; order Anura; family Hylidae; genus Hyla; species Hyla sarda. The sequence continues at coordinate 156,351,170 of NC_079190.1, forward strand.
AGAGGTTCTTTTCATAAAATTCTGTTCCCCTTCTTCTCCAAACGTACCTTTGCTCATTCCGGCCAAAAAGTTCAATTTAACCTCATCGGTCCACAGAACTTGTTTCCAAAATGCATCAGGCTTGTCTATATGTTCATTTGCAAAGTTCAAACGCAGATTTTTGTGGTGAGGACGTAGAAGAGGTTTTATTCTGATGACTCTTCAATGAAGACCCTATTTGTACAAGTATCTCTTTATAGTGGAATGGTGTACCACAACTCCAGTGTCTGCCAGATCTTTCTGGAGGGATTGTGCAGTCAAATGTGGGGTTTGAATTGTTTTTCTCACAATCCTGCGAGCTGTTCTGTCTGATATTTTTCTTGGTCTTCCAGATCTTGCTTTAACTTCCACTGTTCCTGATGACTGCCATTTCTTAATTACATTCCGAACAGAGGATATTGACATCTGAAAATGTTTTGCTATCTTCTTATAGCCTTCTCCAGCTTTGTGAGCATCAACTATTTTCAGTTTCAGATTTCCAGACAACTGCTTAGAAGAACCCATGGTGTTGATTGTTGGGGCAATGTCAGATGAGTCTGGGCATTTAAAACCTTTGAGATTGATATCACCTGGTCTTCCCAGATGATGATTGAGAACAATCCATGACAATGGCAGTTCTCAGCTTTGCAAAGGGGGCTGTGCATGCTATAAATTCTGCAGGGTGCCCAAACTTTTGCAGATGCCTTTTTTTGTTTTCTGTTATTTTGAAAGTGTCAATGATGGAAATCAAATCTAACTTTTGTTGACATATTATAAGAATGTCTATTCTGTAATTTGATGCCTTTTGGAGATTTTTCCATCTTTCCTTGGCTTCTTTATGCACATTAATACAAATTTTTACCTGGGGTGCCAGAACTTTTGATCCCCAATGTATATAAATTTCGTTAAATAAAAAAATTTCCATCACTACTGCATCCTTTTTTTTTTTTTTTTTGGTACCAAAAAAAAAAACAAAAAAAATAATGGTCAGGTGCAATTTCCACACAAATGAAAAAATGCCAGAAAAAATGCCAGATGCAGGAAATTGCACTGCCGTTCTTTCAGGCATTTTTTCTTTCAAACAAAAAAAAACGCAGGACAAAAAAACTTAGCCTTATATTCCAATGCTCAAATACTTGGCAATTCAAACATTAAAAGGGAAACAGACAGGCTGTTAACCTGCATTTAACTCAATATACTGGGTTATAGTGCAGGTGAACAGCATTAAAGTGAGGGGTCACTTACTTGAATTAATGAAGCATTGGCAGAATTATAGTTCTTCAGTCTTCTAGTTGTATAGTGAGCCCAGGGTTGGGAGGGGGTAATATGGAAGAGGCAGGGGAGCTGGCTCCTAACATCCATTATGCAGAGCTGCACAATACAACTAGGACACTGAAGACGTCAAATTCTGCCAATACTTCATTAATTTAAAGCATACTTGTCATAGTGCAAAAAAATAAAAATTAAATAAATAAAGAGGGGATATATTACTAAGTACCTAATCCTGATCATGTACATATATTTTATGTGTCTAGGACCTATATATCCCTGACAAATAGCATTTATATGTTGCTCACTTGCTCTGTGTTCTTGCCTTGTGGAGGGGGCGTGTCCGTCTCTCTCCCACACTGTGGATGACTCATCTGCTCTGAGTCTGAGAGCAGCATGGCAGTCTGCAAATCACTGCACAGTAGTTTTCATGAATACATTCTCTATCTGCTCCTAGTAAAGATGGATGCTAATCCACATAGCTGCCACTATGTCTTTCATTCAGCTTTCACAGACTCCTGAATTTCTGAACACCTTCTTTGTCATTCAGGAGTCAGAGAAAGCTTTGACTATTCAAGCATGATGGAAGTTGCAGTGTTTATAAAGCACTGTGTTAGAGAAGTGTTGCCTTTAGCATGCCAACACATCCTTAGTCTATAGTTTTGCAAGAGCTGGAGGCACACAGCTGAAGAATACACAGAGTTTAACAAACATTGTACCCCCAGCTGTTGCAAAACTACAACTCCCATCATTGGAGTTGTAGTTTAGGAACAGCTGAAGGCTGTAGTGGTGCAATGGTGATCTCCTATACTGGATACCAACACACTTAATGGCCAGTATCCAGTATGCTGCAAAATACAGAGTAATTTGTCTGCATAAAGACAGATGACCCCTAGTGGTCGCTATTTTCATTTTAGATTTTTTAGTAAAATTGACTTTTTTAATAAATGTATATTTAAAAAAAAAAGTCATCTTATCAGTAGTACTACAAAATATAAAGTTTTTCATAATGACAGTGCTTCTTTAAGTGACCCTGCATTTTAATGCTGTTAACCTGCACTTTTACCCAATATATTGGATTTAGTGCAGGTGAACAGTCTTTTAGTTACACTTTAACCACTTCCACAAAACAAACAATGCACTCTGAAAGTCTTCAGACCCTTTCACTTTTTTCCCCATTTTGTTATGTTATGCCCTTGCGCTTAAATAAAAAAAAAATCTACTTTTCCACACAAATCTGCACTCAATACTGTATAATGAAGAAATCTTTGCTAATTTATTGAAAAGGAAAAAGTTAGTTTTTCCTTTTTAATAAATTTGCTAGCTGGGCCTGTCCACTGCCAAAGCCTGCTGTCTGTTACAGGAAACCTGGAGGAAAGAGGGAAAAAAAGGCCCAGACCCTGCCCAGTGACAACTGGAGGGGCAGGGAGGTATTACTGTTAAGCGGGGCTATTTCACCATGACGGTGAACCAAAGGCAGAGTAGGCAGGGAACGTTTACTTGAATTTGTGGTGTTGCACAGCAACTCCTGCTGAGATTACGCCAGGCTTACGGGAGTAGTTTGTGAACAAGCGACGCCCCCTACTGTTAGTCACGTCTAACCCCATTTTCAGCACGTTTTTTCCTTTAGGAAAAATTCTCATAAAGCTATTTTTTTCAGACAATAATTTTCTGTTGCTTTAGGTGTATCCCTAGTATTGATAGTAGATGGAAACATAGAATATGTCGGCAGATAAGAACCATTCGGCTAATCTGGTCTGCCCAATATTCTAAATACTATCAATAGTCCCTGGCCCTATCTTATATGAAGGATAGCTCTATGCCTATCCTATGCACGCTTAAATGGGCACTGTCAGATCCAAAAGAAATTTACAGTGGGGCTAAAAAGTATTTATTCAGCCACCAATTGTGCAAGTTCTCCACACTTTAAAAGATGAGAGGCCTGTCATTTTCATAACAGGTATACCGCAACTATTAGAGACATAATGAGAGAAAAAAAATCCATAAAATCACATTGTCTGATTTTTTAAAGAATTTGCAAATTATGGTGGAAAATAAGTATTTGGTCACCTACAAACAAGCAAGATTTCTGTCTCTCACAAACCTGCAACTTCTTCTTTACAAGTCTCCTCTGTCCTCCACTCGTTACCTGTATTAATGGCACCTGTTTGAACTTGTTATCAGTATAAAAGACACCTGTCCACAACCTAAAACAGTCACACTCCAAACTGCACTATGGCCAAGACCAAAGAGCTGGCGAAGGACACCAGAAACAAAATTGTAGACCTGCACCAGGCTGGGAAGACAGAATCTCCAATAGGCAAGCAGCTTGGTGTGAAGGAATCAACTGTGGGAGCAATAATTAGAAAATGGAATACAAACAAGACCACTAATAATCTCCATTGATCTGGGGCTCCAAGCAAGATCTCACCCCGTGGTGTTAAAATGATCCCAAGAACGGTGAGCAAAAATCCCAGAACCACATGGGGGGGACCTAGTGAATGAACTGCAGAAAGCTGGACCAAAGTAACAAAGGCTACCATCAGAAACACACTACGCCGCTAGAGACTCAAATAATGCAGTGCCAGATGTGTCCCCCTGCCTAAGCCAGTACATGTCCGGGCCAGTCTGAAGTTTGCTAGAGAGCATTTGGATGATCCAGAAGAGGATTGGGAGAATGTCATATGGTCACATGAACCCAAAGTAGAACTTTTTGGTAAAAGCTCAACTCATTGTGTTTGGAGGAGAAAGAATGCTGAGTTGCATCCAAAGAACACCATACCTACTGTGAAGGATGGAGGTGGAAAAATCATGCTTTGGGGCTGTTTTTCAGCAAAGGGACCAGGACAACTGATCCGTGTAAAGGAAAGAATGAATGGGGCAATGTATCATGAGATTTTGAGTGAAAACCTCCTTCCATCAGCAAGGGCATTGAAGATGAAACGTAGCTGGGTCTTTCAGCAATGATCCGAAACACACCGCACAAGCAACGATGGAGTGACTTCGTAAGAAGCAATTCAAGGTCCTAGAGTGGCTAGCCAGTCTCCAGATCTCAACCCCATAGAAAACCATTGGAGGGAGTTGAAGGTCCGTGTTGCCCAGCTACAGCCCCAAAACATCACTGCTCTAGAGGAAATCTGCATTGAGGAAGGGGCCAAAATACCAGCAACAATGTGTGAAAACCTTGTGAAGACTTACAGAAAACATTTGACCTCTGTCATTGCCAACAAAGGGTATATAACAAAGTATTGAGATTAACTTTTGTTATTGACCAAATACTTATTTTCCACCATAATTTGCAAATAAATTCTTTAAAAAAAAATCAGACAAATGTGATTTAATGGATTTTATTTTCTCATTATCTCTCTCATAGTAGAGGTATACCTATGATGAAAATTACAGACCTCTTTCATCTTTTTAAGTCGGAGAACTTGCAAAATTGGTGGCTGACTAAATACTTTATTTCCCCACTGTATATGTTGTTACTGATGAAAATGAAAGAACTTTTGGATTATGGTTGTTTTAAAGATTTTGAATATTTAATAAAGAAAATGGCTCCTGAAAATCCCACGATTAGAGGTCCCCATACCTACTGGGACACTAAAAATATTGATTAGTAAGCGCTGATAGGGACCATGCAATCTAACTATATTTTATACCAGATGTCTGGCTCCAACACACTGCCTACAGTATTCCAAACGAAGGAGATCAAAGTATTGTCTCCGAAAAGCCTTGAAGGTTTTGTGGATCAGAAGAGCCACTGTAGTAACGCCACTACTTGGTGCTAGGACAATCGAGCAACCCGCAAGTCGCACACAGTCAAGTTGAGAAGCCGCCAGCCAGGGCGTTCTCCCGCTGCAACATCAATAAGGATCCTGTAGCTGAATTCGGGACACAAGACACATTAGGATAATAATAACCACCAATGAACTAACCTGAGGACACTGAAAGTAATCATATAACAACAAGGAGTGTATGCATCTGTGATACAAGCTAGACGCTATTTATATTAAATCCCGGACTTTAGTACAGCCCATCAGTGAAAACCCACAGCATGCAGGAGCGTGCACCAATATAAAAAAAACTTCATTCTTTTTAATACTTATCACTAGGTACCTAACAGTACAGTTGTAAAACACTATATGAATCATAGAGCCTGTAAGTTGTACTATATCACACTGATCTATTCCTTTTTACCCTCTTTTAGCACTTCTGAGAATCAGCTACTTGTCTATCCACATTAGATCTGCCAACATAATTACTGCATCATCTAGGAACAATAGCACAGGTAAGTGTTGTAGGCAGCCATCTGGTATAAAATATAGTTATATTGCATGGTATCTATCCAAGTCCCTATTAGCGCTTACTAATATTCAATATTTTTCAGTATTATCTGTTAGTAATAAATATAAGGAGACGTACTTTTAGTTCATGCAGCAGACAGGGCACACTATTACACTTATCCCTACATCAGCGCTTGTGATACATCCATTAATAAGCAGGACCTGTTCCATTCACATGAATTGGAAATGTTACTGTGCATTTTTGTGACTTTTTCCAGATGTCATTGTACATGTGCTCTGCTGTAAATGGTGGTGGGTTTAGTGTAACTTTCTACTGGAGTCACCTTTCACTGTCTCCCTGGCTGTGATTAGAAATGAGCAAACTTACAGTAAATTCGATTCGTCACAAACTTCTCGGCTCAGCAGTTGATGACTTATCCTGCATAAATTAGTTCAGCTTTCAGGTGCTGCGGTGGGCTGGAAAAGGTGGATACAGTCCTAGGAAAGAGTCTCTGTTACGCCGAGCGCTCCGGGTCCCTGCTCCTTCCCGGAGCACTCGCGGCGTGTTTCAGCGTGCAGCACCCCAGTCAGACCCGCTGACCGGGAGCGCTGCTCTGTTATCACCGGTGAGGATGCGACCCGTGTAGCGGGACGCGCCCGCCCGCGGGTCGCATCCAAATCTTCTCACCTACCCCGTCCTCCTGCTGTCCTGTCCCGGCGCGCGCGGCCCCGCTCTCTAGGGCGCGCGCGCCGGCTCTCTGAAATTTAAAGGATAAATCATCAACTGCCGAGCCGAGAAGTTTGTGACGAATCAAATTTACTGTAAATTCGCTCATCTCTAGCTGTGATGATAAGAAGCGCATTGCTGGAAATGACCTGTACAAAATTTCAGGATTATTATGGATTCAGGATTATTATTAAACTATAGATAGTAAAATGGAAAATGAAAAAAAAAAAAAAAAACATCAATTCTTTTAAAAAATATGGTTAAGATAATTCCTAATTATGAAGTAAAATCCTGGTCATGTGCTGTGCACCTGCATGATCAATACACGGCCAAGGCAGACTTTCACCCTCTAGAACAGTGGTCTCCAATCTGCGGACCTCCAGATGTTGCAAAACTACAACTCTCAGCATGCCCGGACAGCCAACGGCTGTCCGGGCATGCTGGGAGTTGTAGTTTTGCAACATCTGGAGGTCCGCAGGTTGGAGACCACTGCTCTAGAACTAAACAAGAAATGTTCCCCATCACTACAAGGAGAGATCTCTAAGGAGGTTTAATAGAGAGGCGCATAATGTCACTAGAGACTGAAGTAGTGGATCCCATGGCTGCAACTGGTTTGTTGTTGGCTAAAATGGGGTGCAGAGTCTAAGGGAGCCTTGGTCCTCACCTATAACTCCTGTAAGAACGTTTGGACTTTGCAGTTGGTTATCCCCGGGCTGCAGTAGCCAGAGTAGGGATCACACGCAAGAGGTGCATATCCACACACATCCAGGAGTCCAAACCACTAAATAGGAAGAGGGTAGTGCCACATGGCACTAGAGATGAGTAACAGCACCAGAACACAATTTAAAAAAATACATCTAGTACACTTTATATGCAGAAACCAGAATCCTCCATGAATAAGCCAGCAGAGGTGGCCCACAGATAGTGTAGAAATGAATTGGAACATTTACATTCCTATTACTCACTGTGAGTGCATATTATGCACTAGCACCAAGAGACTCAATAGATGGTCTGATAAATAAATTCTGGTCAAAATAAAATAGTTACTAAAAAAAAAAAACTTGTCAGAAAAAACAAACATTACAATTAAAAAGGCACGATATAAAGAATGTTAGCTAAAGATTTCATGCCTGTATTGATAGCCTTGTAAATGAGTAGCAGAAAACAATTCACCTGACTACTGCTACTTTTTAGAGACAGATCAAGGTTATTTTATGTTCTCACAATACAAAGCACTGAAGTAAATTGAATTCTTACACTTAATAAAAGTGTGTCGGTACCCGAATTTACTCTTACACAGGGAGCCCATGAGGCTGAAACTGACGCTGCTTCCAGATGTACTCTGGTAGTTGTGCATGCGCCGTGCCATGAGAGCAGAGAGGGAGGCCGTGGATATTGATGAGCCGGGCGGAGCGCCCGCCCGGCAGAAGATCACGTGGGGTGCCCGGAGCTCCGGTCCTAGCTCTGCCCATGCTTCAAGGACCTCATTTACATAAAAAGAAAAACAGCGATAACGGTGCAACGGCTGGGCCATTCAGGACATTGTAAGTATCATTTTGATCAGTATCACCCGCACTACGAGCCTGTATGACAGGTTAGTGCCGGTGATGCTGATGACTGATTTGCTTTAACAAATACATATGTAGAGGGAAAAGGGATGCAATTCCATTGTAAAGAAAAAAATTGCAAAACAAAAAAATATATATTTCAAAAGGAGAACGAGAACATTCTCAGTGGTGTCTTGTCTGATATTCCTATTAGATGAATCAAAAAGCCTGGGATAACAAGCCGCTATGCCTTAATTTAAGAGCTTTGTTTGACACATTTCATGTGCAAATCCTTATTGCTGAACTGATAAATGTATTATATCCCAGGGCCTCGACAGCTAACAAATACGTTTTGTATAGTCAATGTGTTTCACGGCATAATCAAAACACTGAGCATCAGTTCACTTTGTGGGACTGTGAGAGGGAAACTAATCATCAAAGTAACTTTCTAAGCATTGTCATAGACATCCGAAATCTTCTGTCTGTGTCAAGAAAACAAATGTCTGAATTTATTTAGATAACGCTGCTGTTTAGAGGAGAAAACAAAACATCAAAGCAAGCAACAGAAATTGTGACCAGAGGCAGCGGCAAACTTCAGGAAACAAACAAGATGTGAGGTTCAAGGAAAAGGCTAAATGAAAAAATGATAGATATACAGTCAAAATGATACTTTGTGCATCACAGCATTACCACTTGTGTATACAACCAGCTTACACTGTACTAATGGTTGTGCTTGGGACACTAGGTCCAATATTTATGTACATACACACATACAGCAAGTTTTTTTTTATCTTTTAGACATGAGAGAGATGTTTTCCCATTTCTGTCACCTTTCTGTCATGTAAGGGATCAGGCCACTTATGACTACTCTATTTTATAGGACATAAAAATTTTAGACATTAATTTGAAATACGGCAGCTCTAAAATGGCCATTAAAACCAAGGTTTTCTTTCCTTTGTGTTTACTTGCAGTCACAAGTACCATCCTGTTTCTGTGGCAGATATGTATGTGTACATCAACACAAGATATTACCCCATAATAGCAAACAAAAAGACAACCTTGCTTTGCAATGACCTTCTTCCTCTTACCACTTCTACTAACAATCGAAAGCACCATTAGGATAAACAAAGGGATTACAGAGCTATACTGCAACCTACAACAAGGCTTGGAAATGTCTGCCTTGGTGGTTTTACCATTACATCAAGTATTTTTTACAACAAGAATAGGGCTGTCTTCAAATGGAAAATAACAGAACCCCAATGGAGTAAAGCCAGAATGTCATAGCTTTTGTGGCTCCCATAATTAGAAGGCATGTTAAGTCAGTAGAGCAAATGGCACCAACATTAGTGAACAGCCATTTGCAATGCTATCATTATGCAGCATCATAATTACATAAAATATAGTACTCTGAGGAAAAATAAATGGAACACCTCTATTTTTACAGTCAAGTTTAACTTTTCCTGACACACCTCCCATAACCACTAACATTGCCTCTTTCCATCAGTCATGAAGCTTACATATCTATTAATAAACTTCTAAAAATCTCTTTGTTTTAGCGGCATAATACATCTGACCTGACAGAGTTTTAAAGGGCAATGACTGTTGCTGAGCACCTGGTAGTGGCATCTGTAAGGCTGCATTCACACTGCAGTTGAAGCGTACGGCTGCCGGATCTGGCTGGGGGAGGGGAAAACTGCGCTCTCGTACCCCAGCCGGACCGGCGCCGAACTCCATTGACTTTAATGAGCCAACAGGAGTCAAACTGTGAATCTGGTTGCGGCATTTTTGTTCCGTATCCGGTTTTGTGACCAGACCAAAATCCATAGTTTATTACAGTTTTAGGTCCAGTCACAAAACCGGATACGGGCCAGAAATGAGCCGACCGGAGTCACTGTGGTGCTGGAGCGCACTGTTTTCCCCTCCCCGGGCCGAATCAGGCAGCCGTACGCTCCAACCGCAGTGAGAATGCAGCCTAACCTGAGCTGATTAGTGTATCAAGGTTTATTTGATCATATCTTAGTAAGCAAAGACTGGCAATACATCTGTGGACAGAAGTAGCTGGGGTCAAAAATCAAAGCTTGACTCAAGGGACAGAAGAGCCAAAAAAATGAAGTTAAATGAATGTTTAAGGGCACCAGCATTAGTAAAGACAGTTTAATCATTTTTTAGGATGATAATGCCATAAAGCAATAAGGAATTTCAAAAAAGGCATTTTAACTGAATGACGTGGCCAGCAAAATTGTCCAGATCTCAATGTGGCTGAAAATTTGTGGTAGAACTGGTCATGACAAGGTTGCTTCCTGCAAAGCTGATCAACCAGGAAAGTAGGACGCAGCTCAATGTAGAATATTGTTTAAGTCCATGCCCCAAAGGATTCAGGCTTCATGAAAACCTGAGGATCAGCAAAGTGCTAACTGTGATTTTCTTTTTTTTAAACCCCTTTATGCACCATGGCGTACATGAATGTCATGGCGAGCGGTATCTTAGGGTCCATGCAATACTGACATGTATAGCATACAGCAGTAAAGATGTACTTCTAAGTACTATTACAGCGATCAGACAGTCGAAGCACTGCAGTGGACAAAACAAAAAGCAAAAAAATGTAATAAAAAATGTTTACTACAAGATAATAATAAAAATAATGTATGCTTCTCACAGTTCCAGAGAACAGCTCTATCAATCCAAATGTAATGCGCCTTAATCACTATTATAGGCAGCATTTTGGTGCACCTGTGAGGCCAGAAACATATCAGCCTACTTGGGTGGGTCTAGTAGCCTTCCTCCCTCCTCCCACTGTATTTGTGCTTAGCCACGCTGGAGTGAACTGGGAGGAGGCTATAATTGCCCACTGGCCCCTGGCATTGCCTATACGGCACAGTCTGGTTTAGTGTTAGGTCCCGTGCCACCTGAGAAACCTTGGCGTTGGTGTGCGGGCTCAGGTATGTCCTTCATCTAAGGATATACTGGCGAATGTCTAAATTTTAACATCATTTTGAGGGTTAGTCATACGTCACTGTTTACACCTAAATTTAAGTATTATTCTATAGGTTACACATCCACACTTTTCATCGGGTGTAGGATGCTATTGTGGCACTTGTAGTCTGCTGCAGGCATCCTCCATTGTATTCAAAAAAAGTCCAGCTCACCTGCTGTGTTCCGTGCACGGATCCCCACTCACTCACCGTGTCCAAACCATCAGAAAAAAATGAAATGATCCAGCACTTTGGAAAACTGCAGCTTTACTGCAGAATTATAAAACTACATCCCTTCCCCTTATCCCCTTACACCCTTCCCTTCAATTCCCTGGTTGGACTTGATGGACGTATGTCTTTTTTCAACCATACTAACTATGTAACTATGTAGCTATTGTAGAATCCTCTTTAAAAAAACAGCATGGAACAACTTCAACACTTCACAAGGTCTGACACATCTTGACGCATTTCGAGCGCATCCGCTCTTTGTCAAAAGATACAATCATCGGTATCTATCACATGGAAATAGGTAGTTCCACAGGTGAATCAGATACATTAAAATGACACAGCACGGCAGTAGGAGGCAGCAGCGGCAGGCAAGTGAAGAAGGCGGTGGCATTGGAGGCAGCAGTGAAGATCGCTGTAAACTGATCTTCACTGCTGCTTCTAGGAGTTTCAAAACTACAACTCCCAGCATGCCCAGACAGCCTTTTGCTGCCCGGTCATGCTAGGAGTTGTAGTTTTGCAACATCTGGAGGGCCACAGTTTAGAGACCACTGTGCAGTGGTCTCCAATCTGTGCTCTTCCATATGTTACAAAACTACAAATCTCAGCATGCCCAGACAGACCAGACATGCTGGGAGTTGTAGTTATGTAACATCTGGGCCTTCAGATGTTGCCGAACTACAACTCCCAGCATGTCTGTGCAGTCTAGGCATGCTTGGAGTTGAAGTTTTGCAACATCTCGAGGGCTGCAGTTTGGACACCACTACACAGTGGTCTCCAAACTGTTCTCCAGCTGTTGAAAAACTACAACTCCCAGCATGCCCTTCGGCTGTCTTGGCATGCTGGGATTTGTAGTTTTGCAACAACTGGAGGCACACTGGTTGGGAAACATTGTCTGTTTTCTAACTCAGTGTTTCCCAACCTGTGTGCCTCCAGCTGTTGCAAAACTATAATTCCATGGGAGTTATAACACAAACCAAAAAAAAAAACACATGTGACCGCATTTTAGAAACTACACCCCTTAAGGAATGTAACAAGGGATATAGTGAGCCTTAATTACCCACAGGTGTTTGAAGAATTTTTGTTGAAAATGAAAAAAAATAATTTTCACTAAAATGCTGGTGTTATCTCACATGTAAGAGGCCGGATGGCTCCTTACATGACAGTGCACTCAGCCTATCACCGACCGAGGCGGGACATCACTGCAGCCGGTGATAGGCTGACTGCTCTCTGACGTTCCCATCCCCAGCGTGAGGCCATTACCAGAGCAACAGGGGAACGTAGGAAGGTGAGTTAAAGGAGTAGTCCGGCGCTCACTTTTCTCATTTTATCCCATCGGGGCTGCAAAATAAAAGAAAACAAACTTTCTCTTACCTGCCAATGAGCCCCCGGAGCTCCGGTACACTCCGGTACAGGCGTTCGGTCCCCGGGCTGTATTCTTCTTACTTCCTGTTAGCCCCGAACGTCACACGGAGCTTCAGCCTATCACCAGCCGAGGCGGGACATCGCTGTGGCCGGTGATAGGCTGAAGCTCCGTGTGATGTGCCGGGCTAACAGGAAGTAAGAAGAATACAGCCCGGGGACCGAACACCTGTACCGGAGTGTACCGGAGCTCCGGGTGCTCGTTGGCAGGTAAGAAAAAGTTTGTTTTCTTTTAGTTTGCAGCCCAGACGGGATAAAATGAGAAAAGTGCGCGCCGGACTGCTCCTTTAAAGTTTCTTTTGTTTATTTGTTTATTTTTGCAGCCCGGGCACAGGAATATGTAGTACAGTACAGATTTCCAGTGCCGGTGGCCCACAACTCTCAGGAGCACGAGGAGAGTGGTGCTTGCGGGTAACATGATTAGTTCCCTGATGTGGGGGACAGCGCAGTGCTGGGCTGATAAACTGGGGGGGGGGAGGAAATACTGTTAAATACCGTGGAACTGCCATAATTTACAAAAATACCGTGATACACATTTTTGGTCATACAGCCCAGTTCTAATCTAGGTGCAGTTTCCAAAATAGTATGCCATATGTTTTTTTTTATTTGTTTTTTTTTGCTGTTATGGAACCATATGGGCTTCCTGCCCCCAAAAAACCATTTCAGCTAAATTTGCTTTCAAAAAGCCAAATGTGGCCCCTTCTCTTCTGAGCATTGTAGTGCGCCAGCAGAGCACTTGACATCCACTTATGGGGTATTTCCATACTCCAGAGAAAATGCCCCCCAAAATTTGTAGCCCTATTTCTTCTATTACCTATTGTAAAAAAATTTAATTTGGAGAAAAAACTGCATTTCAGTGTAAAAAAATGTTTTTATTTACACATCCTAATTTAACAAAAAGTCGCCAAACACCTGTGGGGTGTTAAGGCTCACTGTACCCCTTCTTACGTGCCTTTCGGGGTATATATTCCAAAATAGTATGCCCTGTGGTTATTTTGTTTTAGTTTTTTTGCTGTTATGGAACCATAGGGACTTCCTTAATGTGACATGCCCCCTAAAAAACATTTTAGCTAAATTCACTCTCCAAAATCCCATTGTCGCTCCTTCATTTCTGAGCCCTCTAGTGGACCCACAGAGCACTTTACATTCACATATGAGGTATTTCCTTACTCAAGAGAAATTGGGTTAAACATTTTGGGGGGAATTTTCTCCTTTTATCCCTTGTAAACATTTAAAAAAAAAAACTGGGTCTACAAGAACACGTTAGTGTAAAAAAAAAAATGGAGATTCTAAATTTTCTCCTTCATTTTGCTTCTATTCCCGTAAAATACCTAAAGGGTTAACATACATTCTGAATATCATTTTGTATACTTTGAGGGGTGCAGTTTTTATAATAGGGTCATTTATGGTGTATTTCTAATATGAAGACCCCTCAAATGCACTTCAAAACTGAACTGGTCCCTGAAAATTCCTGATTTCGAAAATTTTGTGAAATATTGGAAAATTGCCGCTGAACTTTGAAGGCCGCTAATGTCTTCCAAAAGTAAAAACATGTCAACTTTATGATGCAAACATAAAGTAGACATATTGTATATGTGAATCAATATATAATTTATTTGGAATGTCTATTTTCCTTACAAGCAGAGAGCTTCAAAGTTCGAAAAAATGCAACATATTAAAATTGGTCATGAAATTTTGGAATTTTTCACCAAAAAATTATTTGAACATTGACGAATATTTACCACTATGATAAAGAAAAATATGTCATGAAAAAATAATCTCGGAATCTCATTCATAAGTAAAGGCATCCCAGAATTATTAATGCTTAAAGTGACAATGGTCAGATGTGCAAAAAATGCTCTGGTCCTTAACGGGGTACTCCGCTGCTATGACTTTACACATTTGCCCATTGTGTAAAGTTGTTTAACTCTCTAATATGCTTGCTGTGTCAATAATGCATATTATTTCCATTATACTTACTGTTCCTATGTGCAGGAAGTAGTGTAGTTTTTTGGTGCTTGGTGACTGCTGACAATGTTTGCGGCCATGTTGTTGTCAGCCCGCCCTGCAGTGTCGGCGTTGACGTCCGCATTTCCCTCCTCCCGTGTCCGTAGTCAAGCCGGCCCACTTCTTGAATATTCATTCTTTGAAATTGTGTGGGAATGACCTAGCCTGGTCCAATCGCCCTTTGCGCCAGGCGCATGCGTCATGTATATTTTGAGAGTCGTCTTCGGCGCGTAGTGCGCATGTCTGGTCATTTTGTGAGTCACGTTCTCAGCACTACGCTTACAGCGTAGTGCTAACGTCGGCTACATTAGTAGCGTAGCCCTGCGCATGCGCAGTAGTCCTTACAGATAAGGGCTTACGTTAGTAGTGTAGCCCTGAGCTGTAAGGACAACTGGGCATGTGCAGGGCTACGCTAGGAACGTAAGTCCTGAACTGGAAGGAGAACTGCGCATGGCTACGCTACTAACGTATGCTGCGTTAGCACTACGCTGGCAGGCGCACATTTCTAAAGACAAACGATGGAACATAATGGGCGTGGAAAGAAGTAACAAGGGGCGGAAGCTAGGACGCCTATGGGCGGAAATAAAAAAAAAAAGGGGGGGGCATGCACATAAGCGTGAACAAAAAAAAGGATGGGCGGAACAACAAGGAAAAATAGGTGGCACCTAAGCTCATAATCAGGCCGCAAAGTATTAGGGGAATGGTAGTTTTCACGGACCGAACAACAGGAAATAAGCAACAATGTGAGCCAGACAGAACGCCAACTCAGGGAATGACAACGCTAATGGATAAGGCGCATACAGTACAGGGGTGTTATGTGAAGTCATCAAGTAAGAGGTAAAAAGTTGGTGAAATAAGCACTATGCAGCGGAGTACCCCTTAAAGGCCAAAATGACCTCTGTACTTAAGGGCTTAAGGATGGAATAAATGATGGTATGTGCAACAATGATATCCCAAAAAAATTCTGTTATTAATTTAATAATGAAAAAGGAGTTCCCTGCACAAGTTAAGACCATTTTTTTAATTCTAAAATCTAAAGTAAATTGCCAAAAAGCCTCCCTGTCCATTAGTTTGCGTTGAATGTCTCCTCCTCTGATATTCATGTGTACTTTTTCAATAGCATATACTGTAGTTGAATGGAGCGTATGTCCCTATTGTGTTCTTGTATGAAATGCAGTGATGCGCTGGATCGATTTCTTATAGGACATGTTAGTGATATCGTTAAAAGGTTCTAAAAAAAAAAAAGGGGTTTTTAATTTACAT
Organism: Hyla sarda; assembly: GCF_029499605.1. NCBI lineage: Eukaryota > Metazoa > Chordata > Amphibia > Anura > Hylidae > Hyla > Hyla sarda. The sequence continues at coordinate 156,366,903 of NC_079190.1, forward strand.
GTAGTGCAACCTACATACTTTTTACAGAAATCTTGACATTCAATAATGTATATGCAATGAGTAGTGTCGCAAATGAGATGGTTCTTAATTCCAAAAGTTCTAGTTTCAGCAGCATTATTGAAATTCTTGCACGCTTTGGCAAATTTACAAGTGTGGCATACAGTAGAGCCACAGCGATAAAAGCCTGTGGTGCGTAACCATGTGGATGTACTTTTTGTTTGAGAAGTGACAATACTCGGAGAGAGCAAGTCTCCTAAAGTAGGTGCCTTTTCGGGAACTATGCGGCATCCAGATTTGAGTATAGCAGATACACATTGATCATCATTCAGAAGATATAAATTGTTGTGAATGATATGTTTAATTTTTCTGAATTGGGGTGTGTATGTGATACTCAAAACCTGGGCCGACATTTGACTTTTTTCCAGAAATTTTTGTACTAGAATGTCTAGTGAGGAATTTGGTTCGTTCTTTCTTGATCACTTGTTGGTATGCTGTTTGTAATTTTCTTTTTATAACCTCGTAGTTGTAATCTGGATGTCAACTGTGTGGCTTCATTTTTGAAATCCTTTATATCTGAGCAATTTCACTTGAGCCTAGCTAATTCTCCCAATGGAATGGCTTTTACTGTATGTGGGGGATGATTAGAATCTGCTCTTAATATGGTGTTCCTTGAAAGTGGTTTGCAGTAAGTGGATGCATGTGATGAGGGGTTTACCGGCAATCCCCCTCAAACGCAAGTCCAAAAATGCTGCACTGTGTAAATGGAACTCAAACGTGAATCTGAGGTTGAATGAACTGGAGTTGAGGTAGTCTAAAAAATGAGGAGGTCGTCTATTTATCTCCCGTAACACTTTATGTGACTAGAATACGGATTAGAAACTGTATATATGAACAACTCCTCCCAGTGTGACATTGTTAGATTCGCAAGAGGGGGAATGCCAGGCCCCCATCAAAATTCCACTAGATTGAAGAAAAAATACTGACTCAAATGTAAAAAAAAATAGTTTTTCTTATCGTTTAGACAAAGAGTCTGAGTGGGGATCCGTGCATGGAACACAGCAGTTAAGCTGGACTTTCTTTGAATTTTTCTGCATGTTTAAGCATGATACAGGCTCTGCCGAGGTCCCTTATAAAGCAGTCTTTTTCTCTGGTACATTGCAATACAGCTAGCAACTACACCTTCTTTGTCTGACATCATTCAATTAACCATATTTTTCCACCATCATGTTACAATCTGGTAGTAACAGGCCTCACAAAGCAACACAGTTATTTTCTAGCTCCGAACATGGAGCAAATACACAAGTAGACTTTAAAGTCTTGTTGCATAACCTAGAAAAATTGCTAAACCAGGAGCATCGCATATGGTGGGATCAGGAAACCATAAAAAACTATCTTGATAAACAGATGATTCCACGTGGGTTAAGATGAAAGAAATTACCCACTACTATATTCTGTCAAGAAATGATTGATGAATGGAACAAAGCTTTATCAACATGTTCCTTTATATTAATGAACATTATACACAAATATGAGTTGAATAAATTGGAAGAATTACAATCAGAAATTGCTAAGTTACAACAGGATGCTTTGATGTTTAATGACTCAACTAACTTGATGAACTCATGTAAAAAAAAACAACGATAATATTAATAAGCTGGAAGAATATATCATGCAAACAAAAAAAATTTCATTCAAACGGGACTTAAACGACTGTGCACTCAAACAAGTTTACGAATGGGGACGCTGGGAAAAACAAGATGCAACTCCAAGATCTATCTTAAAAAGGAAAAAAAACAACAACAAAAAACGCAATCGATAGAAAAACCGCGTGTCACATTTAGCTCCTCTGAACAGGAGTAAGATATAGGAGTCCGCTCTGAATCTGAGAACCCCTCACCACAACCTGACGGCAGGATTTCTTCTTTTCGGAAAGCCAAGAAACCTGATGCAAAGTCAAAACCAAAAAGAAAGAAAGGAGAGGGGGGCCACAAGCATTCTAAATATGTTAGAACTGCTGACAATAATGAAACTGTTATTCCTGTTGTTAAGTCTAGGGGGGTCTTAAACTTATCTTCAAAAAATCTAACTGAACACCAAATTTCTGTTTTGGAACGTGGTTTAAATTTTTCTCCCACTAATTCTCTGGATGTTTATAATACTCTGTGTGGTATAAATAGATTTGAACGCATTTTAACTGTCAAACAAAATTTTTTCACATCAGAATCCAGTGACAATGAATGTATCCAAGAGGGATTAAATGAGCAAAGAGGCATGGATTTCAATTAACAACAAGCCCTAGTTGCATTGCGGGATTTAATGGATCCAGGAGAAATTTCTCCTACCTTATCCCGCAATCACAGCCATGTTACCAAAAATCCATATTTCTATCCTTCGCAATCCAGAACAGAGGGTATGGACAAGTTTCAAAATCAGGTTGAAAAAGACTTGGTGGAATTAAAATGGGAATTAGACTCTTAACCCACAACCAAACAATTTAAATCCAATCTTCTGATGACATAGTCATAAAAATGTCTGATAAAGGGGGTCTGGTCACAGTCATGAATTAAACGGAATACATATTATCCATAGAAAAATTATTAGCGGATACTAATGTATACCGCCAGCTAAAAATCCTAAAATACCCATCATGCATGCATTACCCAAAACCCACAAAGGTTTAGACCTTTTAAGTATGAGACCCATTGTCTCCAGCATGTCGTTATTTCAGTTGCTCCAACATTGGTTAAGAGTGTCCCTGGATATCTCCAGGACTCTAAGGCCATTCATGGCAACCTCCATGAGCTTATGTGGCAGCCTGATTGGCATTGGCTTACGTGTGATGTCATGTCTTAATATACTAGTATACCTTGGGAGGTTGCCATGAATGACCTAAAATTTCATTTATGTAAATACAGTAATTATACTCAAGAATTGATCAGTTTCATCCTGAGGAGTAACTTGGTTTCTCATTACACAATATTTTTACATTTGATTCAGTATTTTTTCTTCAATCTAGTGGAGTATCAATGGGGGCCCGGCATTCCCCCTCCCTTGCGAACCTAACAATGTCACACTGGGAGTAGTTGTTCATATATACGGTTTCTAATCCGTATTTTAGTCACAAAGTGTTACAGGAGATACATAGACGACCACTCCTCATTTGGAGGGGGGACGTCTCTCCTGTATCACTTTTTGTAGACAATCTCAACTACAATTAATTCAACCTCATGATTCACGTTTGAGTTCCATTCACACATTTTTGGACTTGCGTTTGAGGGGGATTGCCGGTAAACCCATTGTCACATCCACTTACCGCAAACCACTTTCAGGGAACACCATATTAAGAGCAGATTCTAATCATCCCCCAAATACAGTAAAAGCCATTCCATTGGGAGAATTAGCTAGGCTCAAGTGAAATTGCTCAGATATAAAGGATTTCAAAAATGAAGCCACACAGTTGACATCCAGATTACAACTAAGAAGTTATAAAAAGAAAATTACAAACAGCATACCAACAAGCGATCAAGAAAGAAAGAACCAAATTACTCACTAGACATTCTAGTACTAACATTTCTGGAAAAAGTCAAATGTCGGCTCCGGTTTTGAGTATCACATACACACCCCAATTCAGACAAATTAAACATATCATTCACAACAATTTATATCTTCTGAATGATGGTCAATGTGTATCTGCTATACTCAAATCTGGATGCCGCATAGTTCCACAAAAGGCACTTTAGGAGACTTACTCTCTCCAAGTATTGTCACTTCTCAAACAAAAAGTACATCCACATGGTTATGCACCACAGGCTTTTATCGCTGTGGCTCTACCGTATGTCGCACTAAATTTGCCAAAGTGTGCAAGAATTTCAATAATCGTGATAAAACTAGAACTTGTGGAATTAAGAACCATCTCATTTGCGACACTACTCATTGCATATACATTATTGAATGTCAAGATTTCTGTAAAAAGTATGTAGGTTGCACTACACCTAAATTAAAAACAAGTTTCTTAGAACATGTTAATGATATCACTAACATGTCTATAAGAAATCGATCCAGCGCATCACTGCATTTCATACAAGAACACAATAGGGACATACGCTCCATTCAACTACAGTATATGCTATTGAAAAAGTACACATGAATATCAGAGGAGGAGACATTCAACGCAAACTAATGGACAGGGAGGCTTTTTGGCAATTTACTTTAGATTCTAGAATGAAAAAAATGGTCTTAACTTGTGCAGGGAACTCCTTTTTCATTATTAAATTAATAACAGATTTTTTTTCTCTTTTCTCTTCTTTGGATATCATTGTTGCACATACCATCATTAATTCCATCCATGAGTTCAATTCACACTGTGCTATTTGTCCTGCGTCTTGTAAATTTAGATTTTTGCAATGGACAGCACATTGTGTCTTTTTTAATCCATCCATGTGTACCACTTGTATATTTTGCATATATTGCTTATACTATCATCATTTTTTACATCCATGGGTTCAATTCACATTGTGCTATTTGTCCTGCATTATATTTTTTTCTCAATATGTATTTTTTACTATTTTCGCAATGGACAGCACAATGCATCTCTTTTGAATTTATAAATGTTTTATGTATAGCTTCCTGTTCATTCCGTTTAGGGAGTCATAATATACATACTTTGTATCTGAATTCTCAACGGAATCTGGTTACTTGTTTGTATGTATATATTTCTTTGGTTTTAATTCACTACAGGGCTGCTTGTTTAGCAACCGGTGTGTCATTTTAATGTATCTAATTCACCTGTGGAACTACCTTTTCCATGTGATAGAAACCGATGATTGTATCTTTTGACAAAGAGCGCATGCGCTCGAAACGCGTAGAGATGTGTCAGACCCTGTGAAGTGTTGAAGTTGTTCGATGCTGTTTTTTTAAAGAGGATTCTACAATGAAGCTGAAGTTTTCCAAAGTGCTGGATCATTTCGTTTTTTTTCTTATCCCCTATTGTATGCATTTTATGCTGGGATTGCTCTTAGCAATGGACCACAAGTGCAGGATTTGCTCCCCCAGCCTAAATACAAAATGTATTTGGGGTTGAGCATTTCCTGCCATTTGAAACCATGTATATTTCTTGTTGTTCAAAACTTATACTTGGAGGTGTATAAACTCCAAATCTAATGCGCCTTAAATCACTATTATAGGCAACATTTTGGTGCACCTGTGAAGTCAGCAACATATCAGCCTACTTGGGTGGGGCTCATAGTCTTCTTCCCTCTTCCCATTGTATGTGTGCTTAGTCACACTGGAGTGAACTGGGAGCAGGCTGTGAGACCTAATGCCGCTGTAATTACCGACTGGCCCCTGGTATTGCCCATACGGCACAGTCTGGTTTAGTGTTAGGTCCCGTGCCACTTGAGAAACCTTGGCGTTGGTGTGCGGGCTCAGGTATGTCCTTCATATAAGGATATACTGGCTAAAGTCTCAATTTTAACATCATTTTGAGGGTTAGTCATACGTCACTGTATACATCTACCACAGTACTGCATCTAAATTTATGTATTAGCCTGTACGCTAATGAAGCAGTGCACTAGGGCCACACATGGGATATGTCTTAAAGCTGCAGATTCAGTGTGATAAATGATCAGTTGATTTATTCTGTTAATACCTGCAGTGGTACAGAACAAAAATAATTAAATTAAATGATTAAAACATTTACTTACCTCCCGCCTCTCCCCCAGTGCCTCAGTTGTCCCACTGCGGTCCTCTGTGAGCTCCTCTTCTAGGTTCATCTTGGTCAACACATCATGCTGCAGCTCAGCAATCGCTGGCCACAGAAATGTCCTGCCTCTACCAGTGATTGCTGGGTTGCAATCTGATGTATTAAGCAAGGAAGACCAGTGCCATGGCTTTAAGAGGTACTCCGCTCTAAACATCTTATCCCCTATCCAAAGAATAGGGTATCAGATGTTAGATCATGGGGTCTCGCCGCTGGGGACCCCTGCGATTTGCGCTGCGGCACCCTTGTCATTCACTGCACAGAGCAAACTCCGCTCCATGCCCGATGACTGGTGATGCCAGCCGCCATGCCCCCTCCATTCACATCTATGAGAGGAGGCGTGAGGACTATGGACTAGCCGTCATGCCCCCTCCCATAGACATGAATGGAGGGGGCGTGTCGTGATGTCACGAATGCTGAAGCTGCAAGCTTCCATGTTCCAGACACCTCCACTGCCAGCCCGGAGATCGTGGGGGTCCCCAGCAGCGGGACCCCTGCGATCTGACATCTTATCCCCTATGCTTTGAATAGGGGATAAGATGTTTACAGCAGAGAACCCCTTTAATACATCAGATTGCAGAACAGCAATAACTGGCAGGGGTGGGAAAACGCTGTGTCCAGCTGAGCAACAAGATGACGTGTTGACCAAAAGGAATCCAGAAGAGGAGCGGACAAGGGAACTCAGCAGGACAACAAAGGCATAGGGGGGGGGGGGGGGTTGGTGAATGTTAGAGAGATAGATTATATATATATATATATACACACACACACACACACGTATATATCTATATCTATCTATCTATGTATATATATATATATATATATATATATATATATATATATATATATATATATGCCTGACAACATTTTTAATTTGCTTAAAAACCTCCCTATCCTGGAGTTCTCCTTTTAGGTCAAAATTAGCTTAATCCTTAAGGGGTTAATTGATGGTTCCATAATTTTTATTCTTATAATTTGGTGATTCCACAATCTTTTCTACTTTATCTAAAAAAAAAAAAAAAAAAAAAAAAAACTTGTGCTATTAATTATAGCTCACAAAGCCAGAATGTTCTATTAACCAACATTGTTTTGCTGCAAAGTAAAAAAATAAAAATAAAATATAAAACAATGTTTGTAATAAATAGGTTGATTGCAAGGAATAGGTTTTACTATTAAGTATCTAGTTTTGCACTGAAGTTTGTGTCTCATACACTAACTCCAGTTTAGTAATAATGTTACAAAAGTGACCAAAATGACACCACAAGATATCATGAAAGATAAACAGAATGTGCCACCCATTTGGCTAGTAAACTGCTGAGCATAGAGAATTACTTGCAATTAGAGCAATGGTACCTGTACGTAGTATCTCTGTTGGTTACAAAGTTACATAGCTTTTTTTTTTATAGTTTGACAGGCTGAAAAGAGACACACGACTGCCGAGTTTAGCCTTTGATCCTATGGTGTTGATCCAGAGAAAGTAAAAAAAAAAAATAAAAAAAAATAAAAAACACATGAGGTAGAAGGCAACTTTCCTCATTTTAGGGGTAAAAATTCCTTCCTGACTCCAAATCTGGCAATCGGAATAAATGTCTGCATCAGAGATCCACCATCAGAATCTAGTGACTATAATTTGTAATAAAAAGAAGAAATGATGCTGCAGTACTTGTCCTAATCTTTAACGTCTTTATTGCAGGTAGGTGGTATTTACTGCTGCTTGCATGCCTGCAATAAAGCTGTTAGAGACTAGGACGAGTGCTGCAGCATCATTTCTTCTTTTTATGATTTGTGGATTGTAATTTCTGGACATTAACAGCTGAGAATGCAAAGATCTGCGGTCTGAGGCGCCCCTACTCACCTGCCTCTCCTGAAGTAGTCCGGCCAGTGCCAGCGGAGATTTTCTACGCGACTGATAATTTGTAATATTATGGCTCTCTAGAAATGCCTACTGATCTTTTATTGAGTTTTCCATGTCCACCTTCTCTTTGTTCCATAGTCTCACTGCTCGAACAGTAAAGAATCAATCCCCTTCTGTGCTAGTGTAGAAACTGTTTTTCCTCTAGACAGAGAATGCCTCTTGTTATAGAAACAGTCTTTGGAATAAAATAATTATGGGAGAGGTTGGTGCTTCAGTAGGAAAAACATCTTTTATCATCGTCCTGAGGAGCCAAAAAAGGCATGGCCGAGGCACTGCTGTGCTCCAGGCCACAAACCCCTCTGCCGGCTTGCTTTCTCTGCCCTTTTCTTTCTTGATGGACACCTAGGGCTCCCCTAGCAAAATCCTGGCATATGGACAGTGAGATTTGCAGGTGGTGCCACTGCTTGTGGACAGTGATCCCAATTCAGCCCTTGCTGTCCATCAAAGAGAGTGGGAAAAGCACAACAGGTAGAGTTATTGCAAACCACAGCATTGTAATGTTGACTCCTCGGGACGGTAATAAAATAGATTTTTCCACTAGCACCAATTGAGACGCTACATACAGGTACCCTTGCTCTAACTGCAAGTAATGCTGGATCGCAGGAGTTTGCTATAAAATTCCTGGGTGACCGATTACTTTAAAGATATACATACTTTTCAAACAAGTGTCTTCCGACTTCAGCATCTACAGCACTCAGGGGATCATCCAGCAGATAAATATCTGCATCCTGATAAACAGCCCTGTAGAAGAGAAAAGGTAACACAAAAAAACATCAAAATCTAGCACTAAGGTCTCATGCATAGCAAAATACGAATAGATAGAATCACATGAGAGTATGAGTGTTATGTGAGGCTGTATTTTATTTGTATGGTGTTGAGTACAGACATTACATATATTATTGTTGAATATAATAGGATTTTACAAGTACACAAGTGCTTCACAGATCCTTTTAAACAAAGAACAAATAACATGGTGGAGCTCACCTAAATTCACACTACAACAAAGGTACTACATGGTGCTACCCCCACTGGATTGTTACATATTTATCTGTTACCTGAAGCATTCATTCCTACATTAATCTAATCTTTATATACCGTATTTTTCGCCTTATAAGACGGTGCGTCTTATACGGCAAATACACCCCTATCGCGGCGGTCCCTGCGGCCATCAACGGCCGGGACCCGCGGCTAATACAGAACATCACCGATCGCGGTGATGCCCTGTATTAACCCTTCAGACGCGGCGTTCAAAGCTGACCGCTGCGTCTGAAGGGAAAGTGACACTAACCCGGCTGTTCAGTCGAGCGGTTCGGGACCACCGCGATTTCACCGCGGCGGTCCCGAACAGCCCGATTGAACAGCCGGGTTAGTGCTTACAGGACACCAGGAGGGACCTTACCTGCCTCCTCGGTGTCTTCTCCGTTCAGGGATCCCCTGTATGGCCGGCGCTCTCCTTCCTCGTCATCACGTCGTCGCGTACGTGCGTAACAACGTGATGGCGGCGACGGAGAGCAAGGATACCCGGCCGGCAGCAGAGACGTTCCAGAGCGACGGGGACACGGCGACAGCGGTGGAGCGACATCCAGGGCAGCAGTGACGGGTCCGGAGCGGCGGGGACACGTGAGTATTACCTCCTCCTGCAGTGGTCTTCAATCTGCGGACCTCCAGATGTTGCAAAACTACAACTCCCAGCATGCCCGGACAGCCAACGGCTGTCCAGGCATGCTGGGAGTTGTAGTTTTGCAACATCTGGAGGTCCGCAGGTTGAAGACCACTATTGGGTTCAAAATCTTAATTTTTTTAGATTTTGCCCCTAAAAATTGGGTGCGTCTTATACGCCGGTGCGTCCTATAGGACGAAAAATACGGTACATACAGAAAGTAAAACTATACCCTAAATAAATGCTTTATTTTGATATAATAAGCATATTAAATGCATCCACTAAAAAATGTTATGCATTACAACTGCAACCTGATGGAGCTTAACCCCTTAAAGACCAGGCCAATTTTGTTTTTGCATTTTCATTTTTTCCTCCTCACCTTCTAAAAATCATAGATTTTTTTTTTTATCATTTATATTTTCATCCACAGACTAGTATGAGGGCTTGCCTTTTGCGCAACCAGTAGTCCTTTGCAATGACATCACTCATTTTACCCTAAAATATATGGCGCAACCAAAAAAATACTACTTGTGTGGCAAAATTGAAAAGAAAACCGGAATTTTGCTAATTTTGGAAGGTTTTGATTTCACGCTGTACAATTTACATAAAAAAATGACGTGTGTTCCTTAATCTGTGGGTCAAACGAATAAAATGATACCCATGATTACATAATTTTTTAAAATTATTGTACCACTTTAAAAAAATCGCAAACGTTTTAGCCAAATTACTACGTTTAAAGCGCTACACCGGTGGTTTTTTTTAATTTTTTTTATTTTTTTTAAATCAACTGGTGCCAGAAAGTTAAACAGATTTGTAAATTACTTTAATTAAAAACATCTTAATCCTTCCAGTACTTATTAGCTGCTGAATACTACAGAGGAAATTCTTTTTTTTTTTTTTTTTTTTTTTTTTAAACACAGAGCTCTCTGCTTACATCACAGGCACAGTGCTCTCTGCTGAAATCTCTGTCCATTTTAAGAACTTGTCCAGAGTAGGAGAAAACCCCCATAGCAAACATATGCTGCTCTGGACAGTTCCTAAAATGGGCAGTGAGCATTGTGCTCCAAAAAGAAAAGAATTTCCTCTGTAGTATTCCGCAGCTAATAAGTACTGGAAGGATTAAGATTTATTTTAACAGAAGTAACTTACAAATCTGTTTAACTTTCTGGCACCAGTTGATTAAAAAAAAAAAAAAAGTTTTCCATCGGAGTACCCCTTTAAAATCCCTCTATTTTGAATACCTATACATTTTTCATTTTTTCTGTGTAAGCAGCGGTATGAGGGCTCATTTTTTGCACCATGATCTGTACTTTTTATTGATACCACCATGCATATATAAAACTTTTACTCCATTTTTTATAAAAAAAATTTGGAATATGATGTGACAAAAAAGCAGCAATTTGGGACTTTTTATTTTAAATTTTTTTAAAGTTTTCTCCATTCACCATACTGGATAATTAACATTATATTTTGTTAGTTTGAACATTTACGCATGCAGCGATACCAAATACCAAAATTTTTTTACACTTTTTGTGGGTAAAATGGGAAAAACGGACGTTTTACTTTTTTTATTGGGGAAGGGATTTTTCAAATTTTTTCACATTTATTTTTATATTTTTATGTCCTCATAAGGGATTATTTATTGCAATCATTTGATTGCTAATATTGTTCAGTGCTATGCATAGCACATAGACCCCAGGAGACGGACGGTGGCAGATAAGGGACCTCTGTCCACTATTATAGATGATCGGATCCCCGTGGCAGCGCTGAGGGCGATCCAATCATCCATTTTTTCTGACCGCACTGCTACAGATGCTGTGATCTGTATTGATCACGGCATCTGAGAGGTTAATGGCGGACATCGCTGATGTCCGCCCTTACTGGCGGGTCCCCGGCTGTTGATAGCAGCCGGGACCTGCCGAGCATGACGGGAGCATCGGACCGGTGCAAGGTCATGTCCATGACAAATGTACGTCATGGTGCGTTAAGTACCACCGCACCATGACACACATTTACATCTGATGTCGTTAAGGGGTTAAGCAGGTAGAGGGGGTGGTTTCAAATGGAGGGGACATGCTTTCGCATGAAAGGGAAAAACAACCTAGCATGGTATAGTTTTCTACTCACAGGAACAATCTCTTAGGGAAAGGCATATTACAACAGTAACTTTGGATGCATCTAATGAAACCAGTTGGACAAACTTCCTCAACTTGAGTATACCACTTAAAGGGGTATTCCAGGAAAAAACTGTTTTATATATATCAACTGACTCCAGAAAGTTAAACAGATTTGTAAATTACTTCTATTAAAAAATCTTAATCCTTTCAGTACTTATGAGCTTCTGAATTTAAGGTTATTCTTTTCTGTCTAAGTGATCTCTGATGACACCTGTCTCGGGAACCGCCCAGTTTAGAAGAGGTTTGCTATGGGGATTTGCTTCTAAACTGGGCGTTTCCCGAGACAGGTGTCATCAGAGAGGATTTAGACAGAAAAGAACAACCTTAACTTCAGAAGCTCATAAGTACTGAAAGAATTAAGATTTTTTAATAGAAGTAATTTACAAATCTGTTTAACTTTCTGGAGTCAGTTGATTTATAGAAAAAATTTTTTTCCTGGATAACCCCTTTAAAGGGGTAATTCGCCCTTTGAAATCTTATCCCCTACCGAAAGGAATAGGGGATAAGACGTTTGATTGCGGGTGTACCGCCACTGGGAACCCCGGCGATCTCTCCTGCAGCACCCAGTCATCTTCGCTCCCTGCCCCCTCAATGCAAATCAATAGGTGGGGGCGTGACAGCTGCCACACCCCTCCCATAGACTTGCATTGAGCGGGAGGGGGAGTACCGTCACAAGGAGGGCGGGGCCATGACGTCAGGATCCTCCAGCCACTGTATCGTCCGTCATCAGGCACTGAGCGAAGTTCACTCCGTGCACCAGATGACAGAGGGTACTGCAGGGGAGATTGCAGGGTTCCCAGCGGCGGGACCCCCGCGATCAGACATCTTATCCCCTATCCTTTGGATGTGGGATAAGATGTCTGGGGTGAAGTACCCTTTAAAGTTGTCTTTCTCTATCCCAAGCGCTACAGGTGTACCTGTCCAGACCAAAGTAGTTGACAGAATGTGAAGGGGTCTGCGTGGGAGTGCTCGGTGGAGCCATTTAAAAGGAAACCGCAAAGAAGTTTGCAAGGGGCAGAGGGAAGCCACGTATAATAATCCAGAACACCTTTTTGGATGTTTAAGTTTGGTAACAGCATTCCATAACTTGTTTTGCTGCAGCTAAGGCCCTTCATGGATACAAAATGTTTGAAGTTTATTGGCGTGACCCTTGATATATTAGACTATATTTTATCATCATTATGCTTATATGGGCTTTTTTGGTTAGTCATACAGAAGTTGCAATTTTAATGCATTTATAATGTGTGTTTTTTCTAGTGGATGCATTTTATAAGTTTATCATCAGAAAGTTGATAAGGAAAGTTAGGTTTCCAAAAAGGAAGCACTTTGGTGCAGGAGCTGGCTTATATGACAAACTTTTCAGCATTTTGCCCCTGTCCAGGCTTCATGTATAATCTTCATTTGTCCCTTAGCTACTTAGTGAAAACTAGCTGCTATGGTGTCTCCCATACACTGCAAACACAAAGATGAGAGGATGCTGCTCCCCTGTTTCTCTATAGCCCACCCTCAGCCATAGCAGCATGAATGACAAAGCGGCACTGAGCAGAGCAGGTCATAAATCTAGTAATAGGGTAAGATATAACACTTCGGTCGTTCAACAGATTCTGTCTCTTCATGCCTATATCTCTCCCTTGATATTCCCAGCTCCCCTAACTTCTATTAGTAGCTGTAACCTGAATATGCATGATATGCGCGTTAACACTGGGCTGTAGTTAAACTCAGTTAGCGGAAAAAAGAATAAATGGCCTGGTGGGCTGTAACTCAAGACTCTTGTCAAGAAAGAATTATGACCAATGAATTTAGTTGAAGCGCTCTACATTTCACTTGGATCCTTTACATGGAAATTAAACTTAAAGGGGTATTTCAGGAAAAAAACTTTTTTAATATATCAACTGGCTCCAGAAAGTTAAACAGATTTTAAAATTACTCCTATTAAAAAAGCTTAATCCTTCCAGTACTTATCAGCTGCTGAAGTTGAGTTGTTCTTTTCTGTCTAACAAAAGTGCTCTCTGCTGACACCTCTGCTTGCCTCAGGAACTGTCTAGAGTAGGAGCAAATCCCCACAGCAAACCTCTAATGCTTCGGACAGTTCCTGAGACAAGCAGAGGTGTCAGCAGAGAGCACTGTTGTCAGGAAGAAAACAACAAATCAACTTCAGCAGCTGATAACTACTGGAAGGATAAAAAAAATTTTAATAGATGTAATTTACAAATCTGTTTAACTTTCCAGGGCCAGTTGATAAAAGAAAAATTATTTTTTTTTCCTGGAATACCCCTTTAACCCCTTAAGGACCAAGGACGTACTGGTACGTCCTTGGTCCTGCTCCGGTGATATAACGCGGGGTTACACGGTAACCCCGCATCATATCACGGCGGGCCCGGCGTCATAGTGAAGCCGGGACCCGCCGCTAATAGTGCGAAGCGCCGATTGCGGTGACGCACGCTATTAACCCTTTAGCCGCGGCTAAGAGCGAAAGTGAAAGTTGCCGGTTAACTCAGTGGGCTGTTCGGGATAGCCGCGGCGAAATCGCGGCATCCCGAACAGCTGACAGGATAGCGGGAGGGCCCCTACCTGCCTCCTCGCTGTCCGATTGCCGAATGACTGCTCAGTGTCTGAGATCCAGGCATGAGCAGTCATGCGGCATAATCATCGATCACTGGTTTCCTATGAGAAACCAGTGATCAATGATGAAGATCAGTGTGTGCAGTGTTATAGGTCCCTATGGGAGCTATAACACTGCAAAAAAAAATGAAAAAAAAGTGAATGAATATCATTTAACCCCTCCCCTATTAAAAGTTTGACCCCTCCCCTATTAAAAGTTTTTTCCCATAAAAAAAAAAAAAAATGGTGTAAATAAAAATATATATGGTATTACCGCGTGCGGAAATGTCCGCATTATAAAAATAAAAAAATGAGCCCTCATACCGCCCCATACACAGAAAAATAAAAAAGCTATAGGGGTCAGAAGATGACAATTTTAAACGTATTAATTTTCCTGCATGTAGTTATGATTTTTTTCAGAAGTACGACAAAATCAAACCTATATAAGTAGGGTATCATTTTAATCGTATGGACCTACAGAATAAAGATAAAGTGTCATTTTTACCGAAAAATGTACTATGTAGAAACGGAAGCCCCCAAAATTTACAAAACAGCGTTTTTTTTTTCTTTCAATTTTGTCGCACAATGATTTTTTTTTCCGTTTCACCAGATTTTTGGGCAAAATGACTGACGCCATTACAAAGTAGAATTGGTGACGCAAAAAATAAGCCAGCATATGGATTTTTAGGTGCAAAATTTAAAGAGTTATGATTTCTTTAAAGGCAAGGAGCAAAAAACGAAAATGCAAAAACGGAAGAAACCCCGGTCCTTAAGGGGTTAACCCCTTAACGACGAAGGACGTAAATGTACATCCTGGTGATGCGGTACTTGACGCACCAAGACGTACATTTGCGTCCTAAGCATAACCGCGGGCATCGGAGCGATGCCCGGATAATGCGCGGCAGGTCCCGGCTGTTGATCGCAGCCAGGGACCCGCCATTTACCCCTCAGATGCCACGATCAATACCAATCAAGCCATCTGCAGCATTGCGGTCACTTAATTGGATGATCGGATCGCCCGCAGCGCTGCCGCGGCGATCCGATCATTCGGCACGGCAGCCGGAGGTCCCCTCACCTGCCTCCGCTGTCTTCCGGGAGTCTTCTGCTCTGATCTGCCTTCCCGCAGACCAGAGCAGAAGATGACCGATAATGCTGATCAGTGCTGTGTCCTATACATAGCACTGAACAGGATTAGCAATCGAATGATTGCATTAAATAGTCTCCTATGGGGACTATTAAAGTGTAAAAATAAAAGTAAAAAAATTAAAAAAATAAAGTAAAAAAAATGTGAAAAACCCCCTCCCCAATAAAAACATAAATTGCCCCTTTTTCCCTATTTCCCCCCCAAAAAGTGTTAAAAAAATATTTTATACACATTTGGTATCGCCGCGTGCGTAAATATCTGAACTATTAAAATAAAATGTTAATGATACCGTACAGTGAACGACGTGAACGTAAAAAAAAGTCCAAAATAGCTGCTTTACATTTTTTTCCAAATTTTTTTTATAAAAAATGTATTAAAAGTTTTATATAAGCAAATATGGTATCAATAGAAAGTACAGATCACGGCGCAAAAAATGAGCCCTCATATCGCCGCTTATACGGAAAAATTAAAAAGTTATAGGTCTTCAAAATAGGGGGATCTTAAACGTACTAATTTGGTTAAAAAGTTTGTGATTTTTTTTTAAGCACAACAGTAATAGAAAAGTATATTATCATGGGTATCATTTTAATCATATTGACCCAAAGAATAAATGACACGTCATTTTTATCATAAATTGTACGGCGTGAAAACGAAACCTTCCAAAATTAGCAAAATTGCGGTTTTCTTTTTAATTTCCCCACATAAATAGTATTTTTTTGGTTGCTCCATACATTTTATGGTAAAGTGAGTTAATGCATTACAACGGACAACTGGTCGCACAAAAAAACAAGCCCTCATACTAGTCTGTGGATGAATATATAAAAGAGTTATGATTTTTTGAAGGCGAGGAGGAAAAAATGAAAACGTAAAAATAAAATGTTCTGCGTCCTTAAGGCCCAAATGGGCTGCGTCCTTAAGGGGTTAACAAGTGTGAAAAGCAGGAGTCATTAGACTCGTGGTTGCTCCATGGTCATGGACAACATTTCCGAGATGGAGTTTCAATGATCATGCATCACTGAAACGTTGAGCAACCACCAGTATAAGGACTCCTGCTTTTCACACTTGTTAAGAGCATTTACCATGTAAAAGGATCCACATAAAATGTAAAGAAAGAATTATGACAAATGAATTAACTTTGTTATGCGGGAAAGATTATTGCTTGCAAATAAAGATAGCTATAACCTGATCCACTGCACTTTTTCTACTGGTTTATACAAGGTTGGTTTTAAAGGTTAGTAATTTTGCATCAATATCAACGTAATGTTTTCACCTTGCCAAGTTAACACGGGCCTTCTGTCCTCCACTTAAAGTAACACCACGATCTCCGATCATCGTCAGATCTCCATCATCTAACTGCAGCATGTCCTGTATGATAACAAAGTAACATTGGGGGAGATTTATCAAAACCTGTCCAGTGGAAAAGATGCCCAGTTGCCCATAGCAACCAATCAGCGCACTTTCATTTTTAACAAGGCCTGTGCAAAATGAAAGAAGCGATCATATTGGTTGCTATGGGCAACTGGACAACTTTTCCTTTGCACAGGTTTTGATAAATGTCCCCCATTGTAATAACAGGTCATTGATCTGGGACAAGATGTCGCTATGGACAACATTCTTACATAGCACATATTGTACAGCTGCAATCAAAATTATTTAACGCTCAACCCAAATCAGGCTTATTTACAAAATTTACAAACTTTCAGCCATATGCAAAAAACTATGGAAAAAGAACAATTTAAATATATTAGCACAACTAATATCTTGTAATGCTAGTTGTCAACTCTCACCTGCCGTTGGGTTACTTTTCTGCTCACCGTCTGGACCGTGCTCTCTCTACTGCCATGCTTTCTCTACTGCTGTTGTTTCTAGCTATGCCTAAATGATGTAAATGCTCTCTTCCTGCCACTTAAATAAGTAATGTCATACTCCAAATCCAAACAGCACCACCTTTCCCAACCTACCTGAGTATTAAAGGTTACTAGCATGCTATTTCCTACAAAGGTGTTCCGTTACTGTATATCCTGTTCCTTGTCTGTGCAGAACCCCCGTTGTTCCTGGATCTTTCTCTGCCTACCTGTCACATTGACCACTTTTTTCAACCTTACAAACTATATTACTATGTTATGTTACTACAGGTGCTTCTCAAAAAATGAGCATATTGTGCTAAAGTTCATTATTTTCCATAATGTAATGATAAAAATTAAACTTTCATATATTTTAGATTCATTGCACACCAACTGAAATATTTCAGGTCTTTTATTGTTTTAATACTGATGATTTTGGCATACAGCTCATGAAAACCCAAAATTCCTATCTCACAAAATTAGCATATCATGAAAAGGTTCTCTAAACGAGCTATTAACCTAATCATCTGAATCAACTTATTCACTCTAAACACCTGCAAAAGATTCCTGAGGCTTTTAAAAACTCCCAGCCTGGTTCATTACTCAAAACCGCAATTATGGGTAAGACTGCCGACCTGACTGCTGTCCATTGACACTCTCAAGCAAGAGGGTATGACACAAAGAAATTTCTGAACAAATAGGCTGTTCCCAGAGTGCTGTATCAAGGCACGTCAGTGGGAAGGAAAAAATGTGGCAGAAAACGCTCCACAACGACAAGAGGTGACCGGACCCTGAGGAAGATTGTGGAGAAGGACCGATTCCAGACCTTGGGGGACCTGCGGAAGCAGTGGACTGAGTCTGGAGTAGAAACATCCAGAGCCACCATGCACAGGCGTGTGCAAGAAATGGGCTACAGGTGCCAGGTCAAGCCACTTTTGAACCAGAAATCGCGGCAGAAGCGCCTGACCTGGGCTACAGAGAAGCAGTACTGGACTGTTGCTCAGTGGTCCAAAGTACTTTTTTCGGATGAAAGCAAATTTTGCATGTCATTTAGAAATCAAGGTGCCAGAGTCTGGAGGAAGACTGGGGAGAAGGAAATGCCAAAATGCCTGAAGTCCAGTGTCGAGTACCCACAGTCAGTGATGGTCTGGGGTGCCATGTCAGCTGCTGGTGTTGGTCCACTGTGTTTTATCAAGGGCAGGGTCAATGCAGCTAGCTATCAGGAGATTTTGGAGCACTTCATGCTTCCATCTGCTGAAAAGCTTTATGGAGATGAAGATGAAGATTTCATTTTTCAGCACGACCTGGCACCTGCTCACAGTGCCAAAACCACTGGTAAATGGTTTACTGACCATGGTATTACTGTGCTCAATTGGCCTGCCAACTCTCCTGACCTGAACCCCATAGAGAATCTGTGGGATATTGTGAAGAGAAAGTTGAGAGACGCAACACTCTTGATGAGCTTAAGGCCGCTATCGAAGCATCCTGGGCCTCCATAACACCTCAGCAGTGCCACAGGCTGATTGCCTCCATGCCACGCCGCATTGAAGCAGTCATTTCTGCAAAAGGATTCCCGACCAAGTATTAAGTGCATAACTGAACATAATTATTTGAAGGTTGACTTTGTATTAAAAAACACTTTTCTTTTATTGGTCGGATGAAATATGCAAATTTTTTGAGATAGGAATTTGGGGTTTTCATGAGCTGTATGCCAAAATCATCAGTATTAAAACAATAAAAGACCTGAAATATTTCAGTTGGTGTGCAACGAATCTAAAATATATGAAAGTTTAATTTTTATCATTACATTATGGAAAATAATGAACTTTAGTACAACATGCTAATTTTTTTAGAAGAACCTGTATATGGGAGTGAGGACAGGAGCTGTCCAATAATTTGCTTTATATCTACCTGCTGTGTTCTGCACGTGCGCGTTGTCATGCGCAGAATACAGCCTATATCCCACAAAAGGGGGAGCTAGTTGCCATTTTACTGAAGCCCAGAAGCAGCCTGCCTACTTGTCACATTGACCAGGAAATAGTGCAGCCTAGAGCTCACTCACAACTACTTTCCCTGCATACTTGACGATTCATCCTGGGCAACGGATCCTCAGGCGGCCGACGTTCCTCACACTTAATAAGTGTTGGAAATCAGAATTCACAGACAATCCAGATCAGTAGCAGTCAGACAGGTCAAGGACAAAGTTAGCAGAAACAGGGTCAACCAGAGGAAAGACAACATCAAAATCAGGAGATCAATCTATGAACAGACAAACAAACAAGTCAAGCAGTCGAGGTCAAACCAGGAAAAGAAAGGAAGTACAAAATCACAAGGCAAACAGATAGCTAGGTACAAGCAATGGTCAGAAGAACAGACTATATAAATGCTAGTGTAGCCGCAATCATAAGCAAAATTTATTGCAGAGTTTAAATAGCCCCAGGGATGTGAAAATCCTATCGCCCGACGCCCGGGACAAGTAGTTTTGAGCGCCGGGCAGGTGAATTGTTTATAGATTTAGCCCTGTATCGGGCTAGCAGGAACAGACAGACTTCCCCCTTATTTTTTCTTTAATGTCGGTGTGAGGCGAAAGGAGCCGATGGAAGACTGCACCTCACACCGGCACTCAGAGTGTATGGAGGGGGGGGCGGCCTCCAGCTGACTGCAGAACCCCCTTATCTCCCCTCCCGGAGAATGGACGGAGCTCAGAAGACACAGCAGGGGAGAGAAAGGATGTAGACAGCTCCGTGCACAGCTCCATCCCCCGCACACAGCTCTATCCCTCCCCCTCCCCCTGCTCTGTCTCCACAGGACCTAATCCACCACGGGGCGGTTGCTAGTTTGCACGGGGAAAACACAGAGCAGGAGGGGGGTGAGGAAATCTCACCTCACACCGGCGGTGACTACAGCTCTGATGTCCACTCATGGCCGTCTCAGGTGAGGAGGCCGAGAATGCAGGCGGCGGCAGGAAGGGTGGTTGTATATGTAGGGTGTGAGTGTATGTGTGATGTGTGTATGTAATGTATGATGGGGGGGCAGCGGCAGGTGTATGTATGATGTATGCATATGTATGGTGTATATCAGTGTTTCCCAACCAGGGTGCCTCCAGCTGTTGCAAAACTACAACTCCCAGCATGCCCTGGGAATGCTGGGAGTTGTAGTTTTGCAACAGCTGGAGGCACCCTGGTTTGGAAACACTGGTGTATATGTATGGTTTGAGTGTATATGTGATGTGTGTATGTAATGTATGATGTGTGTATGATGTCTGTGTGTGTGATGTGTATGTAATGTATGATGTGTGTATGTGATGTGTATGTAATGGATAATGTGTGTATGATGTCTCTGTGTGTGATGTGTATGTAATGTATGATGTGTGTATGATGTCTAAGTGTGATGTGTGTGTGTGTGTATGTGATGTATGATGTGGGGTGGGCAGCGCAGGTGTATGTATGATGTGTGCATATGTATGGTGTATATCAGTGTTTCCCAACCAGGGTGCCACTAGCTGTTGCAAAACTACAACTCCCAGCATGCCCTGGACATGCTGGGAGTTGTAGTTTTGCAACAGCTGGAGGCACCCTGGTTGGGAAACACTGGTGGATATGTATGGTGTGAGTGTATGTGTCTATGATGTCTGTCTATGTGTGAAGTGTATGTAATGTATGATATGTGTATGATGTCTAAGTGTGATGTGTGTGTGTGTGTGTGTGTGTGTATGTGATGTATGATGTGGGGTGGGCAGCGGCAGGTGTATGTATGATGTGTGCATATGTATGGCGTATGTATGGTGTGAGTGTATGTAATGTATGATGTTGGGGGGGCAGTGGCGGGTGTGTGTGTGTGTGTGTGTGTGTGTGTGTGTGTGTGTATATGTATATGGGGGCAGTGGCTGGTGCATGTATGACATGTGTGTGCATGAATGTTTTGTATAGGAGCGGACTGGCACGTCAGGCATTAGGGCAGTTGTGCCATCTAATTTTATTTATTTTTAGTGGCACCCGCACTAAATTGCACCCCCAGAATCCCACCCCCTTCATACTCACCCGCCAACCAAGAGTCCCACGGATGCACGCAAACACGCCCGAACCAAAACTACAACTCCCTGCATGTTGGACCATAACCTAAACTGTAGAACTATAAAGTGTAACATGCTGGGAGTTGTAGTTTTGGTTCGGGTCAGCTGCAGAGCCATAGGCTACATCAGGGCATGCTGGGTGTTGTAGTTACTATCTGCAATTCCCAGTATTCCTTGACACAGACTATGGCTCTGCAGCTGACACAAACCAAAACTACAACTCCCAGCATGTTACACAATAACCTTAACTGTACTACTATACAGTGCAACATGCTGCAACACCCACACAACCATAGGCTGTATCAGGGCATGCTGGGAGTTGTAGTTATCTAGTAACTAAAAGGCACTTCCAGCACAAAATGCACCACATAAACTGGAGAAGCAGAACCCCCCCCCCGCCCCCGAGTAACACATAAGTCCCTATTGAGACTGAAAAATAGTGATTAAAATATTTTAAAAAGTGCGTTTATATATGTGAATAAGCCCCTTTCCTAATAAATGTTTCCAATTTTCTTTAAATAAAAATAATGTACAAAAATAAACATAAGTGGTATCTCTGCATGTGGAAATGTCCAGACTATTAAAATATAATGTTAATTAAACCGTACGGTGAACGGTGTAAATGTAAAAAATAGTCCAGAATTGTTCATTTTTGGTCACTTCATATGAGAAATTTTTTATAAGGTGATCAAAAAGTTACATCTAGACTTTTCTGGGCTTGGTTTGGGCGTAAGAGGAGCTACAGCTCTCCCGCCGCTAATAGGCTGGCATGCTGCGATCGTCTATTAAACCATTAGATCACCGCTGTCAGCAGTGTCTAAAGGGATCTTATATCCATCCCTGGTGGTCTAGTGGGGGGGGGGGATCAGACTATTTTGGTTGAAATTATTTCATCTACCAGAACAAGTGGATTTTCTTGAGGGACAAGTAGATAGTGTTACGCTTTAGTCCCTTGGACAAGTAGTTTTTTTTTTTTTATTTCCACACCCCTGGTGTATATAAGGTGTCTTGGATGTTCCAGACCTTGCCATGCTTACTGAACTGTTCACACAGAGGCATATTCACAGTGTAGGGTCCGTCCCAATGAGGCCACCTTATCGCGGTGGGACAGTCCAAGCGATTTGACCGCCGGCGGAGACAAATTTGCGAGCTAAGTGCCTCACTATTTCATAGTTTCACATTTGCATCTATTACACCATAGCTGTATAGCTCTTCATGTTTTATCTGCATGTTCATGTTTCACCTATATCTGTGCTGGCAGTGTGCTGCTGCATTCTTTTGTTGCTGTGTGTATATATTTTTTTTTGTTCGGAGAATATGTTCTTGAAAAATTAAAAGGTATCATTATAGTATGTAGTTAAGGCTATTATAGGGCGAGGAGGAAAAAAGGAGTGTGAAAGCGAAAATTGGTCAGGACAAGTGGATCATCATGAGGGACAAGTAGATTTTGCGCCATTTTAGTCCTGTTGACAAGTAGTTTTTTTAATTAAATTTCCACATCCCTGAGCCCGCTCTAAAAGGTGTGCACAGAGAACTCCATATTGACTGGTCCAGCTCTCTTGCAGCACATCGGACAAGGGGAGCTGTCATTTACATGTGCACAGCTCTATGTTGTAAAGAGAAATTGCCACAGTGATGCATGATGCTGTTGCCTCTGAGCCTGCAAAGAGTAGGCTGTACAGAAGTAGTCTGTATTTGATACCCGACTCTTGATCCTGTGCCAGCGACTATTAATATTATTCAAAATACTGGCCAGACTAAATGGGCTGAATGTTTCTAACCTGCTGACACATTTTATGTTTGAATGCTGCCTGGCCTAGGCTGGTGCCTGATCCTTAACCAAAAACATACTCTGCCAGCCCCAGACCTAGACCTGAACCTGAGCTTCCCTCTAACTGAATCCTTGGTGCTTTTCACCAGTTTTTCCCACCAGCTGCCACCTTTACTGGGACCACTCCTAGAGATAGTGAACATGCATATGACCATAAGATTTGCAGAGTGGGGCAAAGTTGAAAAGGGAAATTGTCACAATATTATTAGTTTATTAAACAAAATCATGTAATGAAATAACTGTTTAAGTAAGTATTATATTTCTTCCCCATAGCTTCGGTGTGGTGTGTGACTTCACAACCCTTACACCAATGCTATACAGCAGACACAGTGTATAGAAAAGATAGGACAAAGATAGTCTCCTAGACTAACCTTAAGCTCAGTTTTATGCATGTGCAATCTCATGCGCACAACACAGGCTTCAGGTGAGCCGGCCTCCATGTTGGTGAAATCTATCGGCTGATAAGTGTCTGCTGGAAACAGTAAGGTGGAGCCTACTCACAGCATCAGTTTTCATCCAGATGCAGTGGTCAGAGCACATCGGAACCTCCAGTGAGTGGCGAACGGTGAATATTGAGCAGAACATGTTGTGCTGTCACTGCGGCCAGATGGCGAGTGAGTGATTACAGAGAGCATATGATGAATGGCGGGAATATATTGACCTGTATGGAAAGCATGTAAGGAATTGGTGAGCACACGTTGTGCTGTGAACGGGGCGAGATAGTGAGTGAGTGTGGAGAGCTTGTGACTAATGGCAGATGGATGTGTTAGCAGTGAGCAGATGATGAGTGTTAGGTGCTGAGGAGCATTTGTGTAGGTGCTTTGAAGTGAAATACTACACAGATACACTACATGCTAAAATTCACCATTCACTTGACCCTATTAGGCAGCAGAAAACCTACTTATAGGACAAATAGATGGGGCAGCAAAGAAGGGTGAAGCCATCATTATAGGGGACTTTAACTATCCTGACATCAACTGGGAAGCTGAAACCTGTAAGTCGAGCAAGGTAAACAGATTTTTGGCAATTATAAAGGACAATTACCTATCCCAACTAGTGCAGGACCCAACAAGAGGGGGAGTTGTTTCTGGACCTTATGCTAACATATAGGCCAGAAAAGTATCCAAGGTAGAGTATCCAAGGTATCTTGGTAATATTGACCACAACATTTTAAGTTTTCATTCAACCTATAAGAGGAGGTCTACTAGTGGGGCTACAAAAACATTAAACTTCCGGAAGGCCAATATTCAAGAACTTAGAGAGGACCTCAGCGACATAGTTTGGGATCATGCCCTCAGTTATAAAAGTACACAGGCTATATGGGACACTTAAGAGCATCCTAAATAGATATTGTGTACGACATATAGCCTACGGGAACAAAAGGGCTAGAAATAGGCAAAAACCAATTTGGCAAACCAAAACAGTTAAGAAAGGGACGATAAGAGGAAAGCAAAATAAAACCAGCAAACATTGCAGCAGAGAGAAGAATTGCCATAGAAAGTAAAAAGAACCCCAAAATATTCTTCACCTACATAAATAATAAAACATTTTCCACTGAAAATGTTGGCCCTTTAAAAGGGGTATTCCGGGATCTAAGCTTTGGGCCCACTGCTCCCATACACATGAATGGAGTGGGCGTGATGTAACGTCAAGGGGGGGGCGTAACGTTACGTCACATCTCAAGTCTCTGAAACCCGGAAGAGAAGCAGCCCTGCATACATGCAGGGAGATCACAGGGGGTCCCAGCGGCGGGCCCCCGGCAATCAGACATTGTATCCCCTATCCTCTGGATAGAGGATAAAACTTAGATCCTGGAATAACCTTTTAAGAAATAATATGGGGGTAATGGTGGAGGAGGATGAGGAAAAGGCCAATCTACCAAATTATTTTATTCTACTATATTTACAAAGAAAAATCCAATGTTATAACAGGAAAGGGAACAAAGTAAATTCTCCTGCAAATCTCACCTTTTTAACCCCTTAAGGACCCAGCCAATTTTCATTGTAGGACACGGCCATTTTTTGCACATCTGACCACTGTCACTTTAAACATTAACTCTGGGATGCTTTTAGCTTTCATTCTGATTCAGAGATTGTTTTTTCGTGACATATTCTACTTTATGTTAGTGGTAAAATTTTGTCGATACTTGCATCATTTCTTGGTGAAAAATTCCAAAATTTGATGAAAAAATTGAAAATTTAGCATTTTTTACTTTAAAGCTCTCTGCTTATAAGGAAAATGAATATTCCAAATAAATTATATATTGATTCACATAAACAATAAGTCTACTTTATGTTTCCATCATAAAGTTAACATGTTTTTACTTTTGGAAGACATCAGAGGGCTTCAAAGTATAGCAGCAATTTTCCAATTTTTCACAAAATTTTCAAAATCGAAATTTTTCAGGGACCAGTCCTGTTTTGAAGTGGATTTGAAGGGCCTTCTTATTAGAAATACCCCACAAATGACCCCATTATAAAAACTGCACCCCTCAAAGTATTCAAAATGACATTCAAAAGGTTTGTTAACCCTTTCACAGGAATAGCAGCAAATTGAAGGAGAAAATTCAAAATCTTCATTTTTTATACTCGCATGTTCTTGTAGACCCAGTTATTGAATTTTTACAAGGGGTAAGAGGAGAGAAATCTTCCTAAAATGTGTAACCCAATTTCTCTCCAGTAAGAAAATACCTCATATGTGTATGTCAAGTGTTCGGCGGGCGCAGTAGAGGGCTCAAAAGGGAAGGAGCGACAGCGGGATTTTGGAGAGTGAGTTTTTCTGAAATGGTATTTGGGGGGCATGTCACATTTAGGAAGCCCCTATGGTGCCAGAACAGCAAAAAAAAAAAAACACATGGCATACTATTTTGGAGAATACACCCCTCAAGGCACGTAACAAGGGGTCCAGTGAGCCTTAACCCCCCACAGGTGTTTGACGACTTTTCGTGAAAGTTGGATGTGTAAATTATTTGTTTTTTTTCCACTAAAATGCTAGTTTTCCCTCAAATTAATATTTTTTACAAGGGGTAATAGGACAAAATGCTCCCAAAAATTTGAAACCCCATCTCTTCTGAGTATGGAAATACCCCATGTGTGGACGTCAAGCGCTCTGCTGGAGCACTACAATGCTCAGAAGAGAAGGAGCGCAGTTAAGCTTTTGGTAAAAAAAATTGTTTGGAATGGAAGTCAGGGGCCATGTGCGTTTACAAAGCCCCCCGTGGTGGCAGAACAGCGGACCCCCCCCCCCCCCCCCCCACATGTGACCCTATTTTGGAAACTACACCCCTCACAGAATTGAATAAGGGGTACAGTGAGTATTTACACCCCACTGGCGTTTGACAGATCTTTGGAACAGTGGGCTGTGCAAATGAAAAATTACATTTTTCATTTTCACGTACCACTGTTCCAAAAATCTGTCAGACACCTGTGGGGCGTAAATGCTCACTGTACCCCTTATCACATTCCGTGAGGGGTGTAGTTTCCAAAATGGGGTCCCATGTGGGTATTTATTTTTTTTTTACGTTTATGTCAGAACAGCTGTAAAATCGGCTACCCCTGTGCAAATCACCAACTTAGGCCTCAAATGTACATGGTGCCCTCTCACTACTGAGCCTTGTTGTGCGCCCGCAGAGCATTTTACGACCACATAAGGGGTATTCTGTACTCAAAAGAAATTGCGTTATAAATTTTGGGGTCTTTTTTTTCCTTTTAATGCTTGTGAAAATAAAGTATGGGGCAACACCAGCATGTTAGTGTAATTTTTTTTTTTTATTTTTTTTTTTTACACTAACAAGCTGGTGTAGCCGCCAACTTTTCCTTTTCATAAGGGGTAAAAGGGAGAAAAAGCCCCCCAAAATTTGTAGGGCAATTTCTCCCGAGTATGGAGATACCCCATATGTGGCCCTAAACTGTTTCCTTGAAATACGACAGGGCTCTGAATTGAGAGAGCGCCATGCGCATTTGAGAACTAAATTAGGGATTGCATAGGGGTGGACATAGGGGTATTTTACGCCCGTGATTCCCAAACAGGGTGCCTCCAGCTGTTGCTAAACTCCCAGCATGCCTGGACAGTCAGTGGCTGTCCAGAAATGCTGGGAGTTGTTGTTTTGCAACAGCTGGAGGCTCTGTTTTGGAAACACTGCCATACAATACATTTTTAATTTTTATTGGGGGGGGGGGCACAGTATACAGGAGTGTAAATGTTGTGTTTTACCCTTTATTATGTGTTAGTGTAGTGTAGTGTAGTGTTTTTAGGGTACGTTCGCACTGGTGTGTTACGGCGAGTTTCCCGCTAGGAGTTTGCGCTGCGGCAAAAAATTTGCCACAGCCCAAACTTGAAGCAAGAAACTTACTGTAAACCTGCCCATGTGAATGTACCCTGTACGTTCACATGGGAGGGAGGGGGCAAACCTCCAGCTGTTTCGAAATGACAACTGACAGACCGTGCATGCTGGGAGTTGTAGTTTTGCAACAGCTGGAGGCACACTGGTTGGAAAACCTTCAGTTAGGTTCTGTTATCTAACTCAGTATTTTCCAATCAGTGTGCCTCCAGCTGTTGCAAAACTACAACTCCCAGCATGTAATGATCACCAAAGGGCATGCTGGGAGATGTAGTTATGTAACAGCTGGAGGTACGCAGCTACAACTCCCAGCATGCCGAGACAGCTGTTTGGGCATGCTGGGATTTGCAGTTTTGCAACATCTGGAGGGCTACAGTTTTAGAGACCACTGCAAAGTGATCTCCAAACTGTGACCCTCCAGATGTTGCAAAACTACAAATCCCAGCATGCCCAGACAGCAAACAGTTGTGTGGGCATGCTAGGAGTTGTAGTTTTGCAAGATCTGGAGGGCTACAGTTAGAGACCACTATCTAGTGGTCTCAGACTGTACCCTCCAGATGTCGCTAGGCAACTCAACGGCTTCCGTAGGATCCAGCCACACGACGTCGCCGCCCGCTGATCTCCGTCGCCCGCAACCTCATGATCGGTAAGTGGATCTTCGGCACCGGCCCTGTCGTGGGTGGGCATGACGGGGAAAATGAAAGCAAACCCGCCCCCGATCTGCTATTGATGGTCGCGTCTAGACCACCAATAGCAGGGATAGGAGGGGTGGCACCCCTGCCCCCTCACTCCTATCCCTTCAGGGGGATTGTGGGTGTCATGGACACCCGCGATACCCCTTCTATTCCGGGTCACCATAGACCCGTAATGACCCAGAATCGCAAGTGTGAATTCACTTGCGATTTGACCCCCCTGGGCCTTGGCACGGGATGCCTGCTGAACGATTTCAGCAGGCATCCAGGTCCGATCCCCGCCCGGTGCCGGAATTCTCCATGACGTACACGTACATTTACGTCCTAAGCATAACCGTGGGCATCAGAGCGATGCCCGGATCATGCGCGGCAGGTCCCGGCTGTTGATCGCAGCCAGGGACCCGCCGGTAATGGCGGACACCCGCGATCCCGCCATTAACCCCTCAGCTGCCGTGATTAATACCGATCACGGCATCTGCAGCATCTCGGTCACTTAATTGGATGATCAGATCGCCCGCAGCGCTGCCGCGGCGATCCGATCATCCAGCACGGTAGCCGGAGGTCCCCTCACCTGCCTCCGCTGTCTTCCGGGAGTCTTCTGCTCTGATCTGCCTTCCCGCAGACCAGAGCAGAAGATGACCGATAACTCTGATCAGTGCTATGTCCTATACATAGCACTGAACAGGATTAGCAATCGAATGATTGCTATAAATAGTCCCCTATGGGGACTATTAAAGTGTAAAAATAAAAGTAAAAGTGTGAACACATGTCTATGCTATGAATACATCAAAGCCATTGGCAACATGCAATGTGTGTGAAAGTGGCTTTGATGTATACATAGCACAGACATGTGTTGACACTTGTGTAGGGCGGTCTAATAGCGATATGCGAATCTCTATCTATGCATTAGTCCAATACGGGTTTTTCATTTGACTCAGTTTGTCCGAAGCCTTGCTCACCTGACATCCACCGGAACTGCCGTCACACGCCGGCCCGAGTGGATGGGAAGTCTTTGGCTTAGTATCATATCAGGTATACTATATAAACCAGCACAATTCTGCTTGCTATTTGCCATGACTAAGGAGCCATTCTAGATCCAAAACGCGTCGGTGTGCTTGTTTTTACCCTGCACGTTCATGTTTTAATGGATTAGAATAAAGCTTGGATTTTAACAGTTATGCTGTGAAGCCGGATACCCTCCCTATTCTCTACAAGATATCATATAAGTGATTACAGGAAGTAGGATCCAGATAAAGACAATTATATGATGCATAAAATAGAATTAAAATTAAGTGAATCTCCTGTCACCTTAGCAGGGCCCTTGCATCAGGTGGAGGGATTAAAATAGTAAATACACAATAGTAGTGAGTAAAATGAGAAATATATAATAAATATAAAATATATGTTAAAACAGTCTGGAATGGGTGGACCTATTGTTCGAGACGGTTCGGTCATTCTTTCTCCTTCTCCCCTATGCAGTCCTTTCTATATCACCCTGACTTTCCACCGGGGCTTACTTCTCCTATGGTCCGGGTCTGGGGTCCCCGGGGGTCTTTTTTGCTGGGCTGATGTTGTAGACCCGGTCAAGCGCACTTTCCTTTCCATCGAGCGGATGGTTGAGCGATGGGAGCTTCCGGCCTCTGAATTGACCCACTATACCAAGCTTCGGCACTACTTATCCTCGAGAAAGGGGACGTTGACTGTGTCACTCCCATCGAGCGGCTGTGTAGGAGTGGGCCTCAGACGAAGGGACTACTCTCGAGCATTTATGCCCTTTCCCCTCTGGATGACCCCCCTCCATTTACAGTTAAAAAAAATAAATTAAATAAAATAAAAAAAGGCTGGAATGGGTATACCAACTGAGAAGAAAACGGCTGGATGGTTTAAAATAGAATAAAATAGGTTGCGCTAGATGTTATATCGTTGGTGATATAGGGAAAAGTTCAAATAATAGAAATGTTCAGCAGTGATACTTCGTTGGTGGTATAGTGCACAGTAGCGAAATTAAAGATTCATTGGTAGCGCAGTGCAACAATTTAACAATTAGGGTAGAGGTATTGTATCAGGCACAAATTCCGTTCTTATCATGTGCGTTAGTGGTATATTCAGCGGTGCACGGGTGGCACGGGACAGCATCCGGCCTTAGGGTATGTGATCGCAGTGGTGAATGGTATGGAGATAAGGATGAGTCCTCAGCAGGTACGGGAGTGGATACCGGGGTCCTCGTGTTGGTGATGCGTTAGGAGCGCGCGTGGTCCCGAAATAAGGGACATCCAGCCGTTGCAACTATGCAAAAAGGGGTTCTCCAGTTGGTCGAAAGGTAAGGGTGAATAGGTAATGATACTAGGCGCGTTTCAAGACCGCAGGCCTTTTCTTCAGTAGGAGGATAATAATGGTGGATGAATGGGGATAGTTTGCTTAATATAGTCCCAAGGTGATAACGCGTTCTATGGTGATTTGGAAAAAATGGAAGGAAACATGGGAATGGGATGTTACATAATGGCTGGATCCAGAGAGAAAAGGAGAAAAGGAAAGAATGGAAAAGGATATGGGGATGGATGTGAAAAGGATATGTGTGATAAAATAAGGAAAAATTTAGAAAAATGTAAGAATAAAAAAGATGGGTGGGAAATTTTTTTTGTAAAAATGTAAAAATTAAATAAAGATGGGTGGATGAAAAAAAAAAGAAAGTAGAATTGGACATATATGAGTAACTTGAGCTTCTAAACAATGGATTCCTGAGATGTCCGTAGATTGTACTTGGATGGGCTAGGTCCCAGGGACCATCACTACGTCGATACGAGACCAGCTAGTGACGGGCCATGGAACAGAGCCAAACCACAAGGAGGAATTATTAGAGAAATCCGAAGATCTCGAGTTCTGCATTGAGCCCTCTTGGTATTAATGAATCAAACTCGAACATCTTCCTTGATTCGGCCTTAGACAAATTTTGATTATGGTGTTCACTGAAGTGTAAAGATAGGGGGTGTGTTTTTAATCCTTTTTTTTATGTTGTAATTGTGTCCCAAATTTAGGTATTCTAATCACTCCTCCCATCAAACAACCATCCATGTCAGATAGGTCAACCACGTGGCTACAAACTAAAGGTTTTCACAAATGCGGGTCCTGTATGGGATGCAAAACCACAAATTCCCCCAAAAAATTATCAAAGTCTCATCCACTTCTAATGACTTCACATACAAAATATCTGAATGCCTCTCCTGCCATAGCAAAGGTGTAATATATTTGATTCAATGTAAATGCGGCAAACAATATATATATATATATATATATATATATATATATATATATCTCTCTATGAACAGATTTACAACATAAAAATAAAAAAAGAAGGATTAAAAACACACCCTCTGTCTTTACACTTCAGTGAACACCATAATCAAAATCCAGCAGATTTCTTTTTCGTAGCCATCCAAAGCGTAAAAAAATGTTGGAGAGGCAGTGATTACATCACTCGCATGTCTAAGGCCGAATCAAGGAAGATCTTCGAGTTCGATTCAAGAGGACTCAACACAGAACTCAAGATCTTCGGATTTCTCTAATAATTCCTCCTTGTGGTTTGGCTCCGTTCCATGGCCCGTCACTTGCTGGTCCCTGGGACCTAGCCCTCCCAAGTACAATCTACAGACATCTCAGGAATCCATTGTTTAGAAGCTCAAGTTACTCATATATGTCCAATTCTACTTTTTTTTTTCATCCACCCATCTTTATTTTATTTTTACATTTTTTCTAAATTTTTCCTAATTTTATCACACATATCCTTTTCGCATCCATCCCCATGTCCTTTTCCATTCTTTCCTTTTCTCCTTTCTCTCTGGATCCAGCCATTATGTTACATCCCATTCCCATGTTTCCTTCCATTTTTTCCAAATCACCATAGAACGCATCATCACCTTGGGACTATATAAAGCACACTATCCCCATTCATCCACAATTATTATCCTGCTACTGAAGAAAAGGCCTGCGGTCTTGAAACGCGTCTAGTATCATTACCTATTCACCCTTACCTTTCTACCAACTGGAGAACCCCTTTTGCACACTTGCAACAGCTGGATGCCCCTTATTTCGGGACCAACGCTGCACGTGCGCTCCTAGCGCATCACCGACACGAGAACCCTGTTATCCACTCACGTACCACCTCAGGACTCATCCTTATCTCCACACCATTCACCACGGCGATCACCTACCCTAAGGCCGGACACTGTCCTGTGCCAGCCGTGCACTGCTGAACACACACTTAGAGACCGAGACCCTGCAGCACCATGCAGACGGGTATCAACTATAAGTGCTAGATGCCTCCGTGCCAGCCCAGACTTCGGATTCTCCTACACCACAACGGTCGGTGAGTGGTGCCGTGCACCAACCCTGCATCTTCCTATACCACCAACGTACATCATAAGAACGGAATTTGTGCCTGATACAATACCTCTACCTCAGCATACTAATTGTTAAATTGTTGCACTGTGCTACCATTGAATCTTTAATTTCACTACTGTGCACTATACCACCAATGAAATATCACTGCTGAACATTTCTATATTATTTGAACTTTGCACTATGTCACCAACGAACTATGATAACATCTAGCGCAACCTATTTTATACCATCCAGCCATTTTCTACTCAGTTGGTATACCCATTCCAGACTGTTTTTACATATATTTTATATTATTATATATTTCTCATTTTACTCACTACTATTGTGTATTTACCATTTTAACCCCTCCCCCTGATGCAAAGGCCCTGCTAAGGCGACAGGAGGTTCACTTAATTTTAATTCTATTTTATGCATCATATAATAAATTGACTTTATCTGGATCCTACTTCCTCTCATCTTTTCCTTCTCTCAATGTACCTTTGAGGACTGGTTTACTTTGTTTCCCTTACTGCCAGACATTATAGCATTTCTTGGGTGAAGGCAACACTGTTAACCTCAGATACATCCTTTTTGCAAGTGAGCTACACATTCCTTTTTTTTCTATTTACATTTTGGGACTCACAATTAAATCTTTTCTGATCAGCGGCATCTTCTTTCCTTTTCTTCTCCGTCCGGATAAGACCGCCCGCCATGTGGATCTCTTAACATGTTAGACTCTGCATTTTTCCAGTGCCCCCCCCCCCCCCCTCCTCTACACAAGCTTTCAATCTATAAGCCCCTAACTGTTATAAAGCCCTCATTGAAGGGCAGGTAGGTAGATAGCCAGGTAAATAGGTAGGTAGATGAGGAAGCCAGGTATGTAGGTAGGTGACAAGCCAGGTAGGTATGAAGGCCAGGTATGTACATAGTTAGATAGCCTGGTATGTAGGTATAGGCAGCAGAGTTAACCCCTCCCCTTCCCCTAAGGTAGCGTTTAAGATTGAACTCGATGGACGCTTGAAACCTTACAAACTATGTACCTATGTCCCATTATTTGCGTTATATCTACCTGCTGTGTTCTGCATGTGCGCAATGTCATGTGCAGAATACAGCCTATGTCACACAAAAGGGGGAGCTGGTCACCATTTTACTGAAGCACAGAATGTCAGGATCCGGACTAGTAGCAGGAAGCGGTTCTGGAGGTGGATCCTCTGTGCCAGAGAGGGATGAGCGTGGACCGTACCGGAGGATCGGTTCTAAGCAGTTACTGGTTTTCACCAGAGCCCGCTGCAAAGCGGGATGGACTTGCTGCGGCGGTAACTACCAGGTTGTGTCCTCCGATAGCGGCTCAACCTCACTGGCAGCTGAGACAGGCGAAGTACAGAAGGGGCAGGCAGACGTAGCAAAGGTCAGGACAGGCAGCACGGGTTCTCAGGCGGTAGTCGTTAGCAACAGGTATGGCAACAGGCAAGGAGATACACAAGAACGCTTTCTCTAGGGCACTGAGGCAGCAAAGATCCGGCAAGGGCAGGAAGGGGTAGGATACATTTATAGGAGTGACTGAAAACGGATTGGGCAAGGCACCAATTAATGGTGCACTGGCCCTTTAAATCTTATACCACCGGCGCGCGCCCTATAGTACAGGGGCAGAGACGGAGTGTCCCCGGTCAGAGAGTCCGATCGGGGCACCCCGCTGGAGCAGACGCTGCGAGCGCTCCGGTCCAGGGACAGGGACCGGAGCGCTCAGCGTTACACAGAAGCTTTAATCTAAACTATTAATCTTAAAACAGACTTATTTATCAATTCAGGAGTAACGGGTTTGGTGAGCGGCTGGGCGAATGAATCAGCTGCAATCCTATGTGCCTCTGCCTGCTGTCGCATTTCCCACTGTGTCTTACATACAGGACATATGTTTGAAGAGACAGCAAGGAGAGCGCCAGCAGGTAGAGGCAGACAGGATTGGAGAAGGCGGCAGCAGCAATATATACAAGAAAGGCAGGAATACAGCTTCAGCAGAGCAGCAGCAGAGGTTTTCTGTAGGAGCTTTACACATGCAGGAATGAATGTAAAACACTACAGGTAAAAGTTTGATATCCCCAGACCAGGCAGATCCCCCTACCAAAATTTCACCAAAGGAGTGGTAGCCCAGAAGGATCACATTTGGTCGTGAGTGGCCGGCAGGGAAGCAGTCAGTTCAGGAGAGCAGGCAGACAAGCTGATGGGTCAGTGAGCACACAGGTAGCAGGCATTGCGAATGGGCAAAAACAAAGGGTGTGGCACCAATAAAGTGAGAGGAATGGGGAGAAGGCACTAAGAGAGAGGGGTAAAAAGACAGTGTTAAAAGGGAAAGGTACCAACAAAGAGGAGCATGAAGAGGGGAACCAGGAAACAGTGGGCAGAAGAGAAGAGAGAGGTTAGGAAACAGCAGAAGACATGGCAAGACAAAGTGAGTGCCAAAAGAGGGTGTGCAAGAGACATGTGGCAACAGGCGACAGTGGGCAAGAGACATCTGGCAGCCAGAGACAGAAAACAAGAGACATCTGGCAGCGGGAAACAGTGGGCAAAAGACATCTGACAGTAGGAGACAGTAGGTAAGAGACATCTGGTAGCAGGAGACAGGAAGCAAGAGACATCTGGCAGCAGGTGGACAGTAGGCAAGAGACATCTGGCAGCAGGAAGCAGTGGGCAAGAGACAACTTGCAGAAAAAAGGATATAGGCAAGAGACATCTGGCAGTGGGTGGCAGTAGGAAAGAGATCCCTCACAGTGGGAGACAGTGGCCAAGAGACATCTGGCAGCGATAGATAGTGAGCAAGTGACATCTGGCACCAGGAGACAGTGGGCAATATACATCTGGCAGCACAAGACAGTGAGCCAGAGACATTTGGCAGTACAAGACAGAATGCAAGAAGCATCTGGAAGCAGGAGAGAGTGGTGGGCAAGAGACATCTGGCAGCACGATACAGTGGCCAAGAGACATCTACTGTTCACCAAACCTGCCACTCCTATGATAAAATTTGAAATTCCCTGGATCAGGATGAACGGCTGTGGGATAAATGTCCAATGCTCTTTCACAAAATGATGTATACCACCAGGGCCAGCTCCACCTATAGGCAAAATAGATAGCCTCCTAGAGCACCCTCTTGATGGGGACACCACTCTGCAAGAAAGTAATTGTCTGCATGTTGTCAACAAACCAACATGGGTGAAGTGTTTTAGGTATAAAAATATATTATAACCAAATAGATGTCTCTTCTTACTGCATGTAAGCTACTGTAATGATCTGAAGAACAGCTAAGCACTCTGCCTTTCCTCTTCAGTATGTGCATCCGTACTGGGCACTAGTTAGTTAATCTAAACAGGAACTGAACCAAAGTTGCCCATACTGTATAGGAATCTTGTAATATAGAATGTGGACTAAGTGATGAAATTCTGAAGAGCATTAAGCAGGAAACAAGGTTAGTAAATGTCTATTGCAACCAAAAAACAAATTCACTGTTGAAATGTCATGAACCCAGACTAGTTTACTTAGTTTTTATAGGGAATTGCTCAAGCCATGCAGCTAATTCTATATCTGCATGTTGTCTTCATTTCTGTTTTTAGACATACAAGCAATTTTTGTAAATATTTCATTTTATCTTTTCATGTAACAACATTAAAGAAATTACACTCTGTTACAATGTGAAGTAGTGAGTGTACAGTCAGTGTTTAATGTTGCTGTTCCCTCAAAATAACTCAACACACAGCCATTGATGTCTAAACCGTGGCAACAAAAGTGAGTAAATCCCTTTTGGAAACTGCAAATTGGGCCCAAATAGCCATTTTCCCACCCCCAAAGACATGTGACTCATTCGTGTTACACTTAGGCGTGAACGGGGAGCAGGTATTTGGTGCTATCGCTCTCACACTCTATAATAGTGGTCACTAAAAGATCATTATGGCAAAGAACTCTCTGAGGAACTGAACAAAAAAATGGTTGCTCTAAATAAAGTTGGCCTAGGCTATAAAAACATTGGCAAGACCCTAAAACTGAGCTGCTGCACGGTGGGCAAGACCATACAGCTTTTTTACAGGACAGGTTCCAATTAGAACAGGTTTTACCATGGTTGACCAAAGAAACTGAGTGCACGTACTCAGCCTCATAGCCAGAGGTTATCTTTGGGAAATAGACATATGAGTGCTGCCAGCATTGCTACAGAGGTTGAAGGGGTGGGGTCAGGCTGTCAGTGCTTAGATCATATGCTGCACATTAAACACTATTATACAGGCTGTGCACTCACTACTTTACATTATAGTAGAGTGTCATTTCTTCATTGTTATCACATAAAAAGATTTAATAAACTATTTATAAAAGTCTGAAGGGTGCATTCACTTATGTGAGAAACTGTATGTGTAGATAATTCATTACGTATAAACATATCAAGACGGGAAAAAAATGCCTACACCTTTTCAATAGTAACAATTTGAAGGGCTTTATAAAAAAAAAAAATAATAATAATTTACTGACCTATAGTTTCGTTCTTCAGTAAACATAAAGGCAAGATAAGATAACAGTCTTCATTTTTTGAGTGTTGATTTATTGTAATGAGAGAGGTGCCTGGCTACTCTGCATACTAAGTGTGGGTTAAGTCTGTCAGGTCAGCTTGTATATATCTGCTGCACTGGAATAAAAATATTAAGAGCGCTTAACAGTCCCAGGTGTCAGGGAAGAGCTCTAGGCTAATTGGTCCCTTGCATCTGTATATTACAGCAGCTTTGTCAGCTTTAGTTTCCAAACAAAAAAGTAAATCATTAAGCGCTGATAAATGCAGTAAATACAGTTGAGCACAAGTCTAGAGCCAGACAGCTGGTTCAGATAACCACTCACCTTCTTAAGCGCACATGCCCTTAGGACTCTTTCATATTTCTCTTGGTTGTATTCTTTCCCAAATAATATGTTACTTCTGACAGTGCCTGAAAACACCCATGGCTGCTGCGACACATATGCAATTCTTCCTCTGATGTCCACAAAGCCTTTATCTTTTGGCAGTTCACCTAGCACTGCACTCAGAAGGGAAGACTGACAGCGGGTAAAGAACATACAATTGTCTTTTAATGGTTTAATCATTGGAAAATAAAACTAAAGAATTAATTATTGTGATCTTACAAAAGTATTCCTTAAAAAAAAAAAAAAATAGGCAAGTGACCTCACTGCAAAAGGCCACCAAATAATTCACAGAACAGCACAATACGAATCTGCACTTTTTGCGTTCACATAAAGAACCTCTATCTTATGGTAAGAGTATTTTACCATAAATAAATAACAAACAAAAAAAACATTGACAAATATAAGATGTCCCCTTAAAGGGGTACTCCCGTGGATAACCTTTTTTTTTTTTTTTTTTAAATCAACTAATGCCAGAAAGTTAAACAGATTTGTAAATTACTTCTATTAAAAAATCTTAATCCTTCCAATTCATTTTATGAGCTGTATACTACAGAGGAAATGCTTTTCTTTTTGGATTTCTCTGATGTCATGACCACAGTGTTCTCTGCTGACCTCTGCTGTCCATTTTAGGAACTGTCCAGAGCAGCATATTTTTGCTATGGGGATTTTCTCCTGCTCTGGACAGTTCCAAAAATGGACAGCAGAGGTCAGCAGAGAGCACTGTGGTCATGACATCAGAGAAATCCAAAAAGAACAGCATTTCTTCTGTAGTATATAGCCGCTAAAAAGTACCAGAATGATTAAGATTTTTTAATAGAAGTAATTTACAAATCTGTTTAACTTTCTGGCACCAGTTGATTTAAAATAAAATAAAAAGTTTCCCTCGGGAGTACCCCTTTAATGGCTACATAGAAACACAGCAATATGGGGTGAGGAAGAATTACTGCCAAAGTTCCTTCAATAAATTCAGCTGCTGTGGCTGCTGTGATGGAAGTCATGCTGCCAGAATATATTAAAATCTTATATTATAACATTTTTGAACAGACTTCAGTTCAATTTTAAAAACATGATTAGGATGACAAAAGGTTTATTTTAACAGGGTTTATCTAAAAGTACCTATGAAAAGGAATATATGATAGGGTCTTGTAATGTAAAGTGAAGGTCAATTTTCAGAATTATTCGTCCTTTCATCAGGAAAATAAAAATAAAAATCAAACAGTCCAATAAGAAAACACAATACAGAAAGGTAAACTAAGTGGACCATTGTGTCTCCACAAAGAAGTAACACCCCAAGCAGTTTTCTCTAACATGTCATCATCCAATTGGAATGCATTGGAACAATCAATGTACATACAGTACACATTCTCTTTCATCACATCTCTGAATACAGCTTCAAAAGTATCAGCATTTTCATTATACTACAAAATCACAGTTTCAAGGTATTTAGATCGCATGGGGGGATAATACTCACTTTTCCTGCCCCAACTGGTCCAATTATAGCCACCAATTCCCCAGGTCTCACACTAAAGGAAATATTTTGGAGAGTTGGCATTTCCAACATCTGGGAAAAAGGAAAAACAAAAAAAGATATACACTGCTCAATAAAATAAAGGGAACACTAAGATAACACATCCTAGATCTGAAATGAACTCATCGTATGAAATACTTTTGTCTTTACATAATTTTTGTGTGATTTTGTTATCAGCACATTTAACTATCAATGTAAATCAAATTTATCAACCCATGGAGAGTGACACTCAAAAGCAAAGTGGAAAACCACTCTACAGGCTGATCCAACTTTGATGTAATGTCCTTAAAACAAGTCAAAATGAGGCTCAGTAGTGTGTGTGGCCTCCACGTGCCCATATGACCTCCCTACAATGCCTGGGCATGCTCCTGATGAGGTGGTGGATGGTCTCCTAAGGGATGTCCTCCCAGACCTGGACTAAAGTATCCGCCAACTACTGGACAGTCTGTAGTGCAAAGTGGCATTGGTGGATGAAGTGAGACGGCAGAACATTGCGGGCGGCAGAACATTCTCCATGGCGTCTCCAGACTGTCATGTCTGTCACTTGTGCACAGTGTGAACCTGCTTTCATCTGTGAAGAGCACAAGGCGCCAGTGGC
The DNA here is from genome assembly GCF_029499605.1 of Hyla sarda. Lineage (NCBI taxonomy): Eukaryota > Metazoa > Chordata > Amphibia > Anura > Hylidae > Hyla > Hyla sarda. Next base: position 156,406,365 of record NC_079190.1, read on the forward strand.
GAATTTGCCAATCTTGGTGTTCTCTGGCAAATGCCAAACATCCTGCACGGTGTTGGGTGGTAAGCACAACCCCCCACCTGTGGACGTCGGGTCCTCATGCCACCCTCATGGAGTCCGTTTCTGACCGTGTGAGTGGACACATGCACATTTGTGGCCTTCTGGAGGTCATTTTGCAGGCTCTGGCAGTGCTCCTCCTGCTCCTCCTTGCACAAAGTCGGAGGTCGCGGTCCTGCTGCTGGGTCTTTGTCCTCCTAAGGCCTCCTCCACATCTCCTGATGTACTGGCCTGTCTCCTGGTAGCACCTCCATGCTCTGGACACTACACTGACAGACACAGCAAACCTTCTTGCCACAGCTCGCATTGATGTACCATCCTGGATGAGCTGCACTACCTGAGCCACTTATGTGGGTGGTAGACTCCGTCTCATGATATCACTAGAGTGAAAGCACCGGCAGCATTCAAAAGTGACCAAAACATCAGCCAGGAAGCATAGGAACTGAGAAGTGGCCTGTGGTCACCACCTGCAGAACCACTGTTTTATTGGGGGTGTCTTGCTAATTGCCTATCATTTCCACCTGTTGTCTGTTCCATTTGCCCAACAGCATGTGAAATTTATTGTCAGTCAGTGTTGCTTCCTGAGTGGACAGTGTGATTTCACAGAAGTGTGATTGACTTGGAGTTACATTGTGTTTAAGTGTTCTCTTAACTGTAAAGTAGGTTCTGTTGAAAACACAACTGAGCCTTCCATCAGAGGTATGCCTTCGGTGTAATTTCTGACCTATACCTCTGATCCTTTGATGCATGCACCAGTGTATAGCCAACAGCGGCTTATGATGCCCATAGGCTTACCTTATGTAAAAATGTATGTGCAGCAGACCATATATTTTTGCATAGTAAAATAAGGTATACTAACATATACCTGAGCGATGGATGCAAAATGGGGATCTATGAATTTTTTTTTTTTTTTTTTATGAACCACTAGGTTCTATTTCTACCTATTCTAGAACATTTTCGCAAATTACATTTGCTTAATTAGGCCACAATGTAAGAACAGCTTTGAAAATACCAAATGTCAGTACTAAAAGCGGTGTTAAATTAATTTGATGTTTTAAAATAACATGCAGCATTTCTACCATAAAAATACCTTTTCATTACTTTGCTTCTATGTTTCCTTTTTATGCAGCTGTTAATCCATACTGGCAGGGCAGGGTCTAGAAAGAATCAGTCGCCTTTCCCTCTGGAATCTGGCAATATAGTCCAGTCTTACTTAGCCTGCAGAAGCTTTCCCCTAAGCTTTACTGCCATGCTACTGAAGAGACTTGGTTCTTCCCTGACAAGCAGGGATTTCTATAGGCTGCTCTACAGTACGCAGAAAAACACCATGCAGAGACCTGGTTGTGTGGAGAGTGACTGAGAATGTGTATCCACAGCACTCAGCTCAGTAGGTGGTAGTGGTCATGGCTCTACACTTGAAATACCATGTGGCACAATAGTACATGAGTAAACATCACAGTTTTTTATTGGATCATTTTTAACAGCATGTAAATGGAAAGCCTCGTTATTTTTTAGGATTCATACAATGAATATGATATTTAATAGTGGGGCTACCCCTTAAAAACTGAAACATTAAACCTACATTTACAACTATTACTTTATTGTTCCAATGCATTTGAAATGGAAACTAGAACTGATTTACAAATTGCCTAGATCCAACACGAACAATTGTGTCTGCATCTCCTTCTCATCTCAATAGTAAATGACTAAAAACAAACCATATGTAGTCTGATTCTGAAGTCATACTCCCATCCTCTTGTCTATATTTTATTGGCATACTTTAATAGATTAGCACAAATTAAGGGATAGGTGATAGAGAAATGGACTGTAGGATCTGAAGCACTGTAGGTCTACACAAAGTTTACTGCAGAGAAAGAGAGTATTTTTAAATCAAAATCACTTGCAAGCTTGCTTAATTTTTCAGTTCAGGTGCAGTCTAGCAACACCTTTGCTAATGTGTATTTAGCTTTTAAAGCTCTATATCATGTTCAGAGATGAAGCCATGGGCAGATCGAGAGATAAAACAATTAATGACTCTTAGCTAATGGCTATTTACAAAGTTATAAAAGCATGTTTTCCTTTCAAGCTCAAGAGTCATAGAGGTGCTGCTAAGCTGCAGAATGCCTTCTCCCTCCCCCACCTTATGCTGCTCTCCATGATCGATATAAACAGTTTGGTTTCCAGCATTTAGCCCTATACATCAATCCTACAGGGAAGGTAGGGGTAAGAGAGGAGGTGTGCATGGTCTCTATGACTCTAAAAATCAGCCATCAGCTGAAAGACAGGCATTATTTATTGTATCTCCTATCAACTATTGGCCCAAATGTACAGTTTTGAGCACAATATAGCGCTGGCAAGTTCACTTTGAGGAAGAATAAAAAGCTTAGTTCAACTTCAAAAACGTAGTGTTAAAAAGGTCAAACTGAGCAGCAGAATAACAGAACCTAGTGGTACATAACAAATTGAATTCATTTTTTCTGATCTTTACAGAGAACTGTGGATCCAAGCACTAACCACTAACCAGACACTAACAATGTACCTGTCACATGAACTTAAGACTAAGGTAAGCCTAACTATGAACTAGAGACTAAGAACAGCAAAAACAAAAAAACAGTAGATGGCAGCAACTAAACAAAAACAAAATGCTAAGGCCTATGGAAATTTCTCGAGCTAATGTTCATGACTTAAATAAGGGGAAATTACACAGTTCTCTTTCTGTCGCCAAAGGCACTTAATAAACAGGGCCAAAAACACTATGAAAAACTTGTTTGCTGCTTTTCATACACCAAATTCTATTGCAAATATGTAATATAAAAAGTTTCTTCATTGCTCAATGGTTCATCTGTATAATACACAAAGGAGCTGGATCCTCCTAAGAGAACTGCAGCATTTCTCCCTTCTGACAAACAGAGGAGTATCCAGACTGAGGCGAACCCTTCTATTACAGCCATATGACATAACGGAATATAAAAAGACAACCGATTAAAGCTTCCAAAAATGCTTCTTTTATGTTTCTAACAGTCTTTCAAATCCCAATGCAACAGATATTCACTAAAGGAGATATGAGAAGAGGCAAATGCAGTATCTCCCATAAGTGAGTCCACCCCTCACATTTTTGTAAATATTTTATTATGTCTTTTTATGTGACAACACTAAGGAAATGACACTTTGCTACAATGTAAAGTAGTGAGTGCACAGCCTGTATAACAATCTTTATTGTGGCTGCCCCTAAAACTAACTCAACATACAGCCATTAATATCTAAACATTGTCAACAAAAGTCAGTAAACTCTTAAGTGTCCAAATTGAGCCCTATCAGCCATTTCCCTCCCAGTTTTCATTTGACTCATTAGTGTTACAAGGTCTCAGGTGTAAATGGGGAGCAGGTGTCTTAAATTTGGTGTTATCGCTCTCTAGCACAGGTTATTGGAAGTTCAACATGGCACCTCATTGCAAAGAACTCTCTGATGATTTGAAAAAAAAAAAAGAATTGTTGCTCTACATAAAGATGGCCTAAACTATAAGAAAATCGCCAAGTTCCTGAAGCTAGGCTGTAGTACAGTGGACAAGACCATACAGTGATTTCACAGGACAGGTTCAACTTAGAACAGGCCTCGCCATAGTCGACCAAAGAAGTTGAGTGCACATACTCAGCATCATATCCAGAGGTTGACTTTGGAAAAGACATACGAGTGTTGCCAGCATTGCTGCAGAGGATGAAGGGGTGGGGGATCAGCCTGTCAGTGCTTAGACCATATGCCACACACTGTATTAAACTGGTTTGCAGCTATATTGTCCCAGAATAAAGTCTCCTCTAAAGAAGAAGCACAAGAAAGCCAGCAAACAGTTTGCTAAAGACAACCAGGCTAAGGAAATGGATTACTGAAGCCATGTCCTGTGGTCCAATGAGACCAAGAAACTTATTTGGTTCAGATGGTGTCAAGCATGTGTAGCAGCAACCAGGTGAGGTGTACAAAAACAAGTGTGTCTTACCTACAGTCAAGCAAAGAGGTGGGAGTGTCATGGGGCTGCAAGACTGCTGCTGGCACTGGGGAGATGCAGTTCAATGAGGGAACCATGACTGCAGACATGTACTGTGACACACTGAGGCAGAGCATGATCCCCTACTATTGGAGACTGAGCCGCAGGGCAGTATTCCAATGTGATAAGCCCAAAGCCCAAAAGGTCTCTAATATCCACCAGCTCTGTAATATCGACATGGAAGAGGACTCCAGTGACAACCAGTGAAGCTATGGTGAACTCCATGCCCAAGAGGCTTAATTAAGGCAGTGCTGGAAAATAATGGTGTCATAACAAAATATTGACACTTTGGGCCAAATTTGGAATTTTTTTTACTAAGGGTTGTATTCACCTTTGTTGCCAAGGTTTAGAAATTAAAAGGAGTAGTTCGGCGCGCACTTTTCTCATTTTATCCCGTCCGGGCTGCAAAATAAAATAAACTAAACTTTCTCTTACCTGCCAACGAGCCCCCGAAGCTCCGGTACAGGTGTTCGGTCCCCGGGCTGTATTCCTCTTACTTCCTTTTAGCCCAGTACGTCACACGGAGCTTCAGCCTATCACCAGCCGATAGGCAGAAGCTCCGTGTGACGTGCCGGTCTAACAGGAAGTAAGAAGTATACAGCCCGGGGACCGAACACCTGTACCGGAGTGTACCGGAGCTCGTTGGCAGGTAAGAGAAAGTTTGTTTTATTTTATTTTGCAGCCCGGACGTGATAAAATGAAAAAAGTGCGCGCCGGACTACTCCTTTAATGGCTGTGTGTTGTGTTCTTTTGAGGGGCCACAACATTATACACTGTTATACAAGCTGTGTACTCACTACTTTACATTGTAAGGGTAGGGTCGGTCACATGTGCTGTATTTTGCAGCATATTTGCTGCTGTATATTTTCCTACCCATTGAAGTCAATGGGCCTCATTTACTAAGCTGAAGCCGACCAGTTTTTGTCTGTTTTTTTTTAGTCTGAGACATGTCTGCGCCAGTGTGCGACAGTGTGCACCTGAAAAATCCCACAAACCCGGCGTGGCTGGCCAAAAAGGGGCGTGGTTTCACAACCCGACCGATTTACTATGGAATTCACAGAAAATCCTGTGGGTAAATGGCTGGAAATATCGACCTAGAAAAAGCTGGTCAGAACATGTTCCCAACTTTTCCCAATAGTGAATAGAGAGGAATCCTGCATGTCTGAAACAACTTTTCCCACTAGTAAAAACCCGAAACTCTTAGTAAATGAGACCCAATAAGTAGCTAAATCAGCAGCATATTTTGCTGCCTATTGACCTCAATGGGTAGAAATATACTCAACAGCAAATATGCAGCAAAATATGTCACGTACCCTAAAAGAGTGTCATTTCTTCATTGTTGTCACATGAAAAGATATAAGAAAGTATTTATCAACCATTTTGGCATGTACTCATGTGAGATACTGTATATGCTAAGCAGCACTGTAAATAAATGCACATTTTATGAAGTAGAATGAATTTTATGCACTTTGAACTATTAGAAAAACATTTTTTTTTTAAATGTTGGTGCAAAAATAACAATTTAGGTTTAATTAAATTGTTTCAGTAATTTCCTAAATCTTACATCTGCAATCATACATCTGTACTCCATGCAGTTTTGACAGATAGTTATTATGTGACAAATAATGTCCCTTGCTGAGTATCTACAGTTCACTTTGAAACAATCTCCAAATGAAGAAGGGATAGCATGCAGTCTGTAGATATGCTGCCTTTGTACCTATGCTAGTTGTCTATCCAATTTTACACATTATAATGCGGCTAATTCTTAAGTTGTGTGAAGAAAACAGCTTATAATGATTAACCTTCTTAGGACATTGTCCTTTAGGGGGTTAATCTTTTTAGTTGAGGTTATTGTATGACAAAGTCCATTTCCACCTTGAGGACACAACCACTAATTTTTGCATTTTTGTTTTTCCTCCACGCATTTAAGACGCATAACTCATTTATTTTTCCATCCACAGAGCCATGTGAGGGCATGTTTTTTGTGCAACCAATTGTACTTCGTAAAAACCCCTCATTCATTTGACAATAAAATGTACAGTGTAAAGAAAAAAAACGTATTACTTGGTGGGGGAACATTGAAAATAAAATTCAATTCTGCAACTGTTGGGAGGGGGGTTGTTTTTATACTTTATGGTAAAACTGACATGTTTTCTTTTTTTCTGTGGGTCAATACAATTAAAATGATACCGTACTACATAAAAATAAAAAATAAACTCATAAAATTTTAACAAAATAAGTATGTTTAAAATCGCTCCATTTTGCCCCTATAACTTTCTAATGCTTCCGTATCCGGGGTTGTATGAAGGGTAATTTTTTGCACTGTAATCTGTAATTTTTATTAGTTTGACTTTTGCATATATATATATATATATATATATATATATATATATATACACACATATATATATATATATGTGACTTTTTGATTACTTTCTATTAAATTTTTCTGGGATGTGAACAAAAAGCTGAAATTTGGGACTTTTTGCGTTTACATTGTTCACCTTACAGTAACATTAGATTTTAATATTTGGGACATTTACACATGTATGTTTGTTTTATTTTTTTACACTTTTTTTATGGGAAAAGGAGGGATTGAAATTTTTATTGGAGGAGAGGCTTATTCACTATTAAAAAACTGTAGTTTTTTTCTTTTTTTAACTATAAATTTTACTTTATATGACACTATAGTGGACTATCTATTCTATCATTAGATTGCTATTATTGATCACTGCTATCCATATGTATAGCAGTGATCAGTAATGTCAGCGATCAACTTCTCTGGTCTGCTAGAAGGCAGACAAGAGGGGTAGAACGTCTGAACCGCTGGGAGGCTAGTAAGGGGACCTACGGCGGCCATTATGACTTAAAGGAGTACTCCAGTGCAAAATAACTTATCCCCTATCCAAAGGATAGGGGATAAGTTATTGATCTTGAGGGGTCCGAGCGCAGGATGGGGCAACGGCAGTATGCAGGAAGTGAAGTTTTGTCCCCAGCAGAAAGCCGTGGCAGACACTCCCCCTCCATGTATCTCTATGGGGTACATGGAGGGGGTGTATCAGCCACCGCGTCATGCGGGGACGGAACGCCCCCTTTCCTGTACATTGTCGCGGCCCCGTACCGAAGATCGGGGGGGCCCCCAGCGCTCGGACCCTCCGCGATCTATAACTTATCCCCTATCCTTCTGATAGGGGATAAGTTATTTTGCACTATAGATGTCCTTTAATCTAACCCCTGCGATAATGCCACAGATTGTCTGATGAGTGTCCCCGAGCCCCAATAATGAAGCAGATGCTGTGATCAGTATTTATCACAGCATCTGAAGGGTTAATGTGCGATCAATGATGCCTGCTATTATCGACGGGTCCCTAGCTGCTGACATGATGCAAGAGCAACTCCTGTGCTTGCTTCATATACATGACGTAGATGTACGTCCTAGTACGTTAAGTACCAGCGCACCAGGACATACATTTTACTCCCAATGGGGAGATTTATCAAACCCTGTGGAGAGGAAGAGCGGTGCAGTTGGCTATGGCAACCAACCAGATCACTTCTCTAATTTCTCACAGGTCTCTTTAAACATAATAGAAGTAATCTACATGGTTGCCATGGGCAACTGTGGCCCCATTCCCCTACAAAGGTTTGATGAATCTTCCCCACTGTTCTTAATGAGTTAATGTTGCTGTTCCCACAAAATAACTTAACACAGCCATTTCATTCTTAACCTTGGCAACAAAAGTGAGTAAACCCTTACGTGCAAATGTCCAAATTGGGCTCAAAGTGTCATTTTTTTCCAGCACTGCCTTAAGCCTCTTAGCATGTGAAGCTCTGGTAAACTCCATGGGCGTCACTCGAGTTCTCTTCCACTCCTCTATGACAACATCCCAGAGCTGGTAGATACAAGATACCTTGTGCTCCTCAACCTTAGATGATTTGAGGATGCCCCACAGATGATCAATAGAGTTTAGGTCTGGAAACATACTTGGCCAATCCATGACCTTTACCCTCAGCTTCTTTCTTTAGCAAGGCAGTGGTCATCTTTGAGATGTGTTTGGGGTTATTATCATGTTGGAATACTGTCCTGTGGTCCAGTCTCGGCAGGAAGGAGATCATGCTCTGCTTTAGTATGTGACAGTACATGTTGACATTTATGGTTCTGTCAAAGAACTGTAGCTCCCCAGTGCCAGCAGCACTTATGCTGCCCCAGACCATACCCTTTAGACAAAGATGAAGTGGTATCCAGCTTACAGTAAATTATCTGTTAAAAAGTTGAGATTTTTATTAAAGTGAACCGGTCATGTGATTTTACTATATATAATGAGTGGCAACACAATATATTTGGTACAGTCTTCTTGCTCACCATCATTGGGAGATGTTTCTGCCCACAGGGATGGGGAAGATATGTAGTTAGAAAGTCTCCCTTGCCAGCCCCGTAAGTAGTCCCTGGGCAGGGAGCAATACTTACCTAGTCCCGCTGCCCTGGTTGTAATCACGCCCCCTCAGCCTGACTGAGAGCCCAGCCAGGGCCCGCATCATCGCTCTACTCCGTCAGCTTAGGGAGCAGAGTGGTGACATGGGCTGCCAATCACGCTGAGTGGGAGTGATAACAGCAGGGCAGCGGGCTTAGGTAAGTATACTTCCCTGCCCAGAGACAACTTACGGGGGCCGTGAGCAAAGACTTTCTAACTTCATATCCTCACCATCCATGCAGGCAGGCAGAAACATCTCCAGGGGATGGTGAAGAAGAAGATTTTACCATATATATGGGTTTCCATGCATTATATATGGTAAAATCTCATGACAGGTTCCCCTTTATTCATGTTAAAATCTGAACCCAAAAATTACATATCACGAAAAAGTGAAACTCTTGATGCATTTCAAACTAAAAATAGCTATTAATCATGGCATAATTGCCATAATTAAGAGTTATTTTTAGCTCAAAACGCATCTCCGTTTCACCTTACTTTTAAGTTACATCATTTTTTAAGATTTTTAATGGATTAAGTAAAGTTTTGCCTTTTTAAGTGATTAAAAACCCATAGAATTGCATTTAAAAAAAAGAATAATAATTGTGTGTGTATATATATATATATATTGCTGTTGTTGTTGTTTTTTTGTTTCATGAACAGGTAAACCAGAAATGGAGCAGGAAAATTCTATGCTTGTTATGTACTTTAGGAGAAGTTACATTTGAACAAATTTTTCCCTAGTATACCCAAGATCTGTTTCTTACCGTGTCCCAGTAACAAGTCAGATTTTGAATTTGAACTAACAGATCTTTCTCATTTTCCTCTGGCCGCTGTACTGCTGGTTTTGAAATTTCATCAAGTAATAAAAAGTTCTGAAATTGAATAAATAAAACATATAAAAATGTATTTAAATTTGGATTTACCTTATTTATTTGTCTCCTGTCTCCCACTGAAATCTATGGGAGTGTTCTTCCTCCATTGTGAAAAAAAACTATATATGTGTGCGACGATCCGTCTTGGAGATTAGCTCTGGGATCGTCCTGGACCACGCCACAGGATGCGTTTCTTCTCAATAAACCAGCAAACAAACGCTTATAATGCAAATCTGGCACCTTGCCAGTTTTATTAGACAGGTTGCAGGGAAAGAAATAAACAAAAAGCAGGAACAAAACAAAATCCTAGACCGTCTGGTCACTGACTAAACAGATCAGCTTGTCCTGACTAACAACCACTGAGCTTCCCTCAGCCGGTTAAACATATGTCCCCTGCAACCTTCTACTCACAATTCATGTCACTCTCTTTGAGCCACTCATAGCTCAGGCTGTGTACTCCTCAGCAGGCTCCGTCTCTTCCCTACGGCCCACATGCTGTCTCCTAGGAAGAGCCCACATTAGACAGTCTCCATCTCATATACACCTCCCTTCCCTCCTGCCTCATTACTTAAGAAGCAGGTGAGCTTCTGCAGGGTGAGCCAAGGAAATACACCCTTTCCTTGCCACACTGCCAATATATATTATAAATATGATATATTACACACACACACACACACACACACACACAGTCATGGCCGTAAATTATGGCACCCTGAAATTTTTCTAGAAAATGAAGTATTTCTCACAGAAAAGGATTGCAGTAACACATGTTTCTCTATACACATGTTTATTCCCTTTGTGTGTATTGGAACTAAACCAAAAAAGGGAGGAAAAAAAGCAAATTGGACATAATGTCACCAAACTCCAAAAATGGGCTGGACAAAATTATTGGCACCCTTAAAATTATATTTCTTTGCATACCCTTTGGAAAAAATAACTCAAATCAGTCGCTTCCTATAACCATCAATAAGCTTCTTACACCTCGCAGGTGGAATATTGGACCACTCTTCCTTTGCAAACTTCTCCAGGTCTCTCTTATTGGAAGGGCGCCTTTTCCCAACAGCAATTTTAAGATCTCTCCACAGGTGTTTAATGGGATTTAGATCTGGACTCATTGATGGCCACTTCAGAACTCTTCAGCGCTTTGTTGCCATCCATTTATGGGTGCTTTTTGACGTATGTTTGGGGTCATGGTCCTGCTGGAAGACCCAATATCTCGGACGAAAACCCAGCTTTCTGACACTGGGATGTACAGTGCAACCCAAAATACATTGGTAATCCTCAGATTTCATGATGCCTTGCACACATTCAAGGCACCCAGTGCCAGAGGCAGCAAAACATCCCCAAAACATCATTGAACCTCCACCATATTTCACTGTAGGTACGGTGTTCTTTTCTTTGTAGGCCTCATTCTGTTTTCGGTAAACCGTAGAATCATGTGCTGTACCAAAAAGCTCTATCTTGGTCTCATCTGTCCACAAGACAGGATTTTGGCTTACTCAGGTTCATTTTGGCAAAATGTAGTCTTGTTTTTTATTTCTCTGTGGCAGCAGTGGGGGTCCTCCTGGGTCTCCTGCCATAGCATTTCATTTCATTTAACCCCTTAAGGACCAAGCGTTTCTCTGTTTTTGCACTTTCGTTTTTTCCGCCTTACATTTTAAAAATCATAACCCTTTCAATGTTGCACCTAAAAATCCAGATGTGGGCTTATTTTTTGCACCACCAATTCTACTTTGTAATGACATCAGTCATTTTACCCAAAAATCTACGGCGAAACGGAGAAGAAAAAAATCATTGTGTGACAAAATTGAAGTAAAAACACCATTTTGTAAATGTTTCTACGCAGTAAATTTTTTGGTAAAAATGACACTATCTTTATTCTGTAGGTCCATAAGATTAAAATGATACCCTACTTATAGGTTTGATTTTGTCGTACTTCTGGAAAAAAATCATAACTACATGCAGGAAAATTTATACATTTAAAATTGTCCTATTCAGACCTCTTTAACTTTTTTATTTTTCCACGTACGGGGCGTTTTGAGGGCTCATTTTTTGCGCCATGATCTGAAGTTTGTCTTCATCGGACTTTTTGATAGCGTATTTTTGGCCACTTTTTATATCATAAAAAAGGAATAAAAAGCGATTTTGGACTTTGGAATTTTTTTTGCGTGTACGCCATTGACCGTGCAGTTAAATTAACAATATATTTTTATAGTTCGTCAATACCACATACCGTATATACTCGAGTATAAGCCGACCCGAGCATAAGCCGAGACCCCTAATTTCAACCCAAAATCCCAGGAAAAGTTATTGACTCGAGTATAAGCCTAGGGTGGGAAATACCTCATCCCCCCCTGTCATCATCCAGACCCATCATTAACATCCTCATAATCATCCCCTTGTCATCATCCCACCCATCCCCCCTTCATCATCCCCTTATCATCCCACACATCCCCCCTTCATCATCCCCTTGTCATCATCCCACACATCCCCCCTTCATCATCCCCTTGTCATCATCCCACACATCCCCCCTTCATCATCCCCTTATCATCCCCCCTTCATCATCCCCTTATCATCCCACACATCCCCCCTTCATCATCCCCTTATCATCCCACACATCCCCCCTTCATCATCCCCTTATCATCCCACACCCCCCCTTCATCATCCCCACACCCCCCCTTCATCATCCTCTTCTCATCATTCGCCCTCAGTGGTCTTCAACCTGCGGACCTCCAGAGGTTTCAAAACTACAACTCCCAGCAAGCCCGGGCAGCCATCGGCTGTCCGGGCTTGCTGGGAGTTGTAGTTTTGAAACCTCCGGAGGTCCGCAGGTTGAAGACCACTGCGGCCTTCAACATCATCCAGCCCCCTCTCACCCCCTTTAGTTCTCACCTCCGCTCGGCGCTGGTCCGGTCCTGCAGGGCTGTCCGGTGGGGAGGTGGTCCGGGCTGCTATCTTCACCGGGGGCGCCTCTTCTCCGCGCTTCCGGCCCGGAATAGAGGCGTTGCCTTGACAATGACGCAGGAGTACGTTGGCAATGAACGCACCTCTGCGTCGTTGTCACGGCAACGTGACTATTCTGAGGCCGGGCCCGAAGCGCTTAGAAGAGGCCTCCCCGGTGAAGATAGCAGGACGGAACCAGTATCCCACCGGACAGTCCTGCAGGACCGGACCAGCGCCGAGCGGAGGTGAGTACTCAGAACTAAAGGGGGTGAGAGGGGGCTGGATGATGTTGAAGGCCGCAGTGGTCTTCAACCTGCGGACCTCCGGAGGTTTCAAAACTCCAACTCCCAGCAAGCCCGGACAGCCGATGGCTGCCCGGGCTTGCTGGGAGTTGTAGTTTTGAAACCTCTGGAGGTCCGCAGGTTGAAGACCACTGCGGGTGGGGGAGTTCACTCGAGTATAAGCCGAGGGGGGTGTTTTCAGCACGAAAAATCGTGCTGAAAAACTCGGCTTATACTCGAGTATATACGGTATGTTTATTTTTATTATGTTTATATATTTTTTTATATGGAATTTGGGAAAAGGGGGGGTGATTTAAACTTTCAATAAGGAAAGGGTTAACGTGTGTGTTTTTACTTTTTTTTTTTTGTCCACTTAGGGGACTTTTAGGAGGAATCATTTGATTCCTCATATAGAACAATGGGATTACATACAATCCCATTGATCAGTGTGCTCTGCGCTCGATTGATAAAGCCTGGCCCAGCCAGACTTTATCATTCTGAGCGCCGGAGCCGCCGCAGCAGGAGAGGTAAGCCCTCAGGCTACCTTAGCAGTGGACGAGAGATGGACTTGTAACCTTGAGATTGTGATATTTTTCCACAATTTTGGTTCTCAGACAGTCCTAAAACAGTTCTCTTCTCCTCTTTCTGTTGTCCATACTTAGTGTGGCACACACAGACACATAATGCAAAGAAGTGAACTTCTCTCCTTTTTATTTGCTTTCAGGTGTGATTTTTATATTGCCCACACCTGTTACTTGCCCCAGGTGAGTTTAAAGGGGCATCACATGCTTGAAACAATCTTATTTTTCCCACAATGTTGAAAGGGTGCCAATAATTTTGTCCAGCTCATTTTTGGAGTTTGGTGTGGCATTATGTCCAATTTGCTTTTTTTCCTCCCTTTTTTGGCTTAGTTTCAATACACACAAAGGGAATAAACAGGTGTATAGCAAAAACATGTGTTACTGCAATTCTTTTCTGTGAGAAATACTTCATTTTCTTGAAAAAATTTCAGGGGTGCCAACATTTACGGCCATGACTAACTATATATTTTACACACACACACACACATATATACATATACATATACACACACACACACATATATATATATATATACCACTGGGTATATGTTTCGTCGCATCACTTTGCATGGCAAAGTATAGTAGACTATGCTTTGGAATTCAGTGGAAAATAAAGGTATGTATGCTGGCCTAGAACATGCCATAAAACACTCTTCGTATATGCTATGTGCATTTGGGACTATGGACATGTCAGCTGAAGAAAAACTATTCTTAGATGTTTTATATATACTCAGTTATAATGTTATCTTAATAAATGCATTAACTTTAATGTAACCTGTCCTGGTCACCCATAGGAAGTAAAAAGTTAAGTTTCCTTTTCCTTTCAGCTGCACATTGCCATCTTAGCACTTCAGTAACCTCTTTGTCCTCCAAATGCCATCTAATGTACTGCGTAAATCATCAGCTCAGCACAGTGCCAGCCCATTCGGTCCAGTGCACTATGTCATGGTATAACAAAGAGGAGTATGTACTATGCTGTGATTGGCCAGATAAGCAAGAGGAAGTCCATGTATGTGTTCTACTGGCAAACAACCCAGTTCAGGCTCCCTGAAATGTATAGAATGAGAAATAAAGGACTTTCACAGCAATACTAGTCAGAGTACTAAAATGACCTTGTCACCACTGGAGAATTATTCTAAAAAAAACTATTAAGTCATCAATATATCTAGTGAAATGTCTGGAACATTTTAAGCACTGTGTGAGTCTCAGTGTTAAACCATATATCAATGGAAGTCTTCCCAAAAATGACTGTGCATGTTTACGTATCCAGTAACAACACAGAGAAGATACATACTGATGCACAATCATTTTAATTGAATCGCTTCCAACCATGAATGCCTTTGACCTTGATTACACCAAGGTTGTAGTATTAAGACAAAATATAATGAAATCCCAGAGATATACTCCCAACAAATACTTATATGTGTAGTGTATTAACAGAGAAAATAGATGAGAACAGAAAGAAATTGCTCCTTGGCCTGGCCTTGTTTATAAAGACACTTCTAATTGAAATGTGATACAGATAATCCACATTGGAATTTAGAAGCAAGGCTGCGATTAAACTGAAGGAAACTAGGCGTTTTCTTAGGTCTTACATTTCTTTTACATAATTCCATAGTCAGACTCTGCCTCATGACTTTTTCGTATTTGCATAGATCTAAAATGTCTCAAAGTCGATTAGTAAAACTTAAATGAAACATTTTATTCTTTTACAAGACCAACGAAAGTTAAATTTCATGCCATGTTATTTGAACATGACAATAAGGTTTTAATTCTAACTTTTCATTTTTATCTATGATTATATATAATATTGGGTATGAAGAACACATTGGGGGATATTTATCAAAGGATTTAGACAGTTTTTCCTGTCTAAATTTGTTGCACAGAAAGTCGCAGTCTAAATATGTGCGACTTTTTTGCGACTTTTGCTCTAGAGGATTTTTAGAATATGATGCATTCTAGTCTATTTTAGACTGAAATGCATTGGAAAATGCATTGGTGCTGAATTTATCAAAAGCGACTTTTCAGCGACAAGTCGCATCGGCTGAAAGTACGCTGAAATGTCAGACCATGTTGGAGCAGGTTTAAATATAGACTGAAGCATAGCAACACTAAATTTTAAAACCAATAACAGACACTGCCCCCTAACTAGTTTCGCTCACTAAGAGCTTCATCAGATGTAAATGCATGTGACATGCATTTCCCTCTGATGAAGCTCCTAGTGAGCGAAACTAACAAAAAAAAATAAAAATTTCTTTCTAGGTTTATTTGCCGTTTGAAAAACCCACCACTAGGGGTCTCCCTACACGTCCTGGCCGAAACGCTCTTATAAATTTCGGAGTCATGCTTCCCTGGCATGAGTCCGAAATCTCATGCTGCGGCCGGGACAAGTGACATGTACGGCACGCTCCTGAATGGCCAGCCACATCATCAGGCTCCGCCCCTAAGGAGAGCAAACACGCGCTGGCCAAATGTCAGTGTAGTGCAGCTCTGCTGATAGAGAAGTATCGGGTCTACCTTATCCTAGCCTGTTCGAGCTCTTTAATAGAAAAACAAATTTTGAGGTAAGTTAGTCAGTTTACATTGCACAGGGCCATATATATGTATGTAGATCAGTGTTTCTCAAAAAGGGTGCCTTCAGATGGGAGTTGTAGTTTTGCAACAGCTGGAGGCACCATGGTTGGGAAACACTGATCTATATATCGCAGCATAGAGGAAGAAGGGTAGAAGTGAGCCCAGGTAAACTTCAGATGACGTCGCACCTGCCATGCTGACATTAGGGGGTTTTGCCAGTGTTGCTCTAATATTTATGGCATGCGTTAGTTGCACCCACCAATGTAGCCATCAGATTTTTAAAGGGGTACTCCAGCCCTAAGACATCTTATCCCCTATCCAAAGAATGGGGGATAAGATGCCTCATCGCGGGGGCCCCACCACTGTGGACCCCCCCCCACAATCTTTCACGCACCACCCCGCTATCATCAGCCTCCGGAGCGAACATCGCTCCGGGTCTGATGAATCACGATCACGGGGCCGGAGTATTGTGACGTCACCGCCCCCGAGTGATATCACGCTCTGCCCCTCTCAATGCAATCCTATGGGAAGGGGTGTGACAGCCACCACAACCCCTCCCATAGGCTTGCATTGAGGAGCCATGACGTCATGATACTCTGGCCCCGTGATCGTGATTCATCAGACCCGGAGCGATGTTCACTCCAAAGGCTGATGATAGCGGGGTACTGCATGAAAGATTGCGGGGGGTCCCCAGCGGTGGGACTCCCACGATCAGGCATCTTATCTTCCATCCTTTGGATAAGGGATAAGATTTCTTAAGGCCGGAGTACCCCTTTAATTGCAGTTATTGAATACAAAGCTAGAGATGGATGTGAAAAAAGGAGAAGTCTCAGACTTTCCTTTATAAATGCGCTTTAGGTTACATTCGGACGACCGGATTCACATCGTATTTTACGCTGCGGATCCGCTGCTGAAGGACCCCTACAGGGAGCCTCAGATGTGCCTGCTCGGAACAGCAATCCCCCGCTACAAGCAGATACACTGCTGCGATGTGCAAGTCGCCTTGCATGCACAGTGTACTCACACACATCGCGGCCACTCCCCCTGCTCCCTGACCTAGGCCGAGAGCAGCCGCAATGTGCGAGTATACTGCGCATGCGCACGGCGACTCGTAGATCACAGTGCGTCTGCTCAAAGTGGCGGATTGCCGCTCCAAGCAGGCACATCTAAGGCACCCTGTAGGGGTCCTTCGGCAGCAGATCCGCAGTGTAAAATATGCTGTGGATCCGCTCGTCTGAACGTACCCATTCTCATGAACTGTTATTGGCTTTGAATTCAATAAACCTGAATGTGTGAACACAGCCTTAGGGGTCCTTTAAACTAGTGCCGATTAACTTGCACACACTCTGTCAGTGCTTTTATCAGGCAGTTATCTAACCATGTAAAATGATCCTAAGACAATTATAAAAGGTTTAAATTTACTTACCGAAATTTTTTCTTTCCATGAGTCCTGAGGCAGCACACTAAGGGTTAATATCTTTCCTTTTCCTACTGGACAGAAGTAACTCATTAATTAATTGATTAATTAATCACACCACTACACCCTAGCCACACCTGGATACTGAACCTCCCCTATGGCATAAAACCCCCAAAAAATCATGGACACACTGTGTTGTATGCAGCAATAAATCATTTTAATAGGGTGGGAAACTTGTGCTGCCTCGGGACTCATGGAAAGAAAAAATTTCGGTAAGTAAATTTAAACCTTCCATTTCGTCCCTCGGCAGCACACTGAGGGATATAGAAAGCAATATGAACTAAAGAGGGGGGGATCAAGACGTTGCCATTTCCAGCACTTGTCTGCCAAAGGACGCCTCCTTGCCAGCCATGAGATCCAGCTTGTAATGGTGGATGAAGGTATCCGCAGATGACCACGTAGCAGCTCGGCAGATTTGAACCAACGAAACTTTTGCTAGATTCGCCCAGGAGGTAGACATAGCTCTGGTCGAGTGTGCATGAACATTGATAGGGCATTCTTTGCCCAAGGTAGAATAACAAAAATAAATGACATCTTTGATCCATCTTGCAAGTGATGCTTTAGAGGCTGGTTTTCCTCTATTAGGGCCCCAAAACTGAAGGAAAAGAGCATTAGACAGCCTAAAGGACTGTGTTTTATTCAAGTAACACAAGACCCGCTCTCTTGACGTCCAATGTATGCAATGTTGATTGATGGTCATCTTCTGGATGAGGAAAAAAAATCAGGAAGACATATTTCTTGATTGAGATTCTCTATTGAACAGACCTTAGGCCTGAAAGATGGATCCAGGCCAAAAACTAAACAGTCCTGAAGAATTCTTAAATATGGAGTTTGGATAGACAAAGCCTGGAGTTCTAATACTCTTTTCGCTGAGGTTATTGCGACAAGAAAAAGAACCTTCCAAGAAAGAAATTTGATCTCCGCTTGCTCCAAAGGCTCAAAGGGATGTGACATAAGAGATTTGAGAACAGATGGTAAATCCCAAGAAGGAATAGGCGGATTCACTGTAGGTCTGAGGTTTGAAATTGCTTTAAAAAACTTTTTTACTAAGGGATTGTTTGACAATGAACCTTGCAAAAAATCATTTATCGCTGAAAATTCAACTCTGATGGTATTTGGTTTAAGACCTTTATCAAAGCCTTCCTTAAGAAATTGAAGGACTTGCAAGATGTCTGGGACTGAGATCCGATGAACTGTCCACCAAGCTTGGAAAGTTTTTACTATTCTAGCATACAGTTTAAGTGTAGAAGGCTTCCATGCAGCAGATAATAGAGCAATTAGATCTTCTGAAAGACCCTGAGAGGCAAGGGTCAACCTCTCAGGAGCCAGGCTGTGAGTCTCAATTTGTCCAAGGCTGGGCGATACAGGCCCTCCTGCAGAAGAAGGTCCGGTTGGAATGGAAGCTCCCAATGACAGCCTCTCGAAAGTCTTAATGCGAGCTGGAACCACGCCCTCCTTGGCCAGAATGGCAGAATTGCTAACACTTTGGCTTTGTCTTGCTTGATCTTGATTATAGTAGAAATATGCAGCATTTGATGGTAGGTTCTGCATAGACCCCTGCTTAGCAGATATAGTCACCCAGCATAAATAGATCAAATAATAGAACAACAAAAGGGTATGTGTGTTCAGGGTGTGCTTAAAACGTCCGGAAGCTGCGTCAGACGCCGAGACCTCGCCATACCAGGCGGTAAGAGCCGGAGTTCACGGCTCCCTGAGCTACTTGCAGGCTGGTGCATCGCCCGCTGTCCATACTACAGAACCGTGAGTAGCAAGGGAAAGGGTTCACATACCTTTCCTTATTCTTCCCACAGGGCGAGTACCGAACGGACTTGTGCCTGTCCCGTTTTTGTTTTTACAGGTCCAAAGACGGCGCTCCTGAAAAGTTTAGAAGTGGCTACAGCAGACTGATGTTTGTGACTTGTGCAATCTTTTTCCATACAGGTTTAGGGATTACATCCCCATATGCCACGATATAGATATATATTATATATTGTTTATGGAATGTTGCCAATTTCACTTTTGTGGTTGTACACATAATATTTTATAATAAGTGATACTAAGTGATTTATAATAAGTGATATAAATAAGTGATACTGTAATTAAACCTCCCTGATGACACCTCATCATACATCGAGGTAGAAACGCGTTGGTGCTTTTTTTGAGTTTAACTTGCTCACATAGGTCCCACACTGGGTTGGTGAGTTAGTGTTGATTATTGTAAGACTAGCCCTATCGGTGCTGGGTTGACAATACCTGACCGACTCAAGGGCTAGCGTATATACCGCAATTGTACATACATTATTTCCAAACCTTATTTTGGTGATATTTTAACAAAAACATTAAAAGTTACATTTTAAGCACATCCTGAACACGCATACCCTTTTGTTGTTCTATTTGCTTGATCTTGAGCAGTATTCAAGGGATCATTGGAAAGGGCAGGAACGCATACAGAAACTTGTTGCTCCATGAAAATGATAGGCCGTCTAGATGGTCTGGGTGGTCTTTACGATAAATGGAGCAAAATTGGGGAAGTTTGCGATTAGCTCTGGTACCCATAACGTCCATCTCTGGGAAACCAAATTTCTGGACAAGATGATGAAAGACTGATTCTTTCAAGCTCCACTCCGCTGGATTGATTTCTTTCCTGCTGAGGAAGTCGGCACGGAGGTTCAGGGACCCACGAATATAAACTGCATGCAGATCGATGAGATGGTCCTCTGCCCAGGACATAAGGAGACTGCACTCTTCCATCATCTGGGGCGATCTTGACCCTCCTTGCTTGTTCAGGTAGAACACCGTTGGGAGGTTGACTGACTGAATCAGGACCTTGTGATCCTGTAACAGAGAAACAAAGTGAGACAAGGCTAGACGTACTGCTCTGAGCTCTCTACGATTGGAGGACATTAACGCTTCCGACCTGGACCATCTTTCTTGGACCCAGGAGTTGCCCAAATGCGCTCCCCAACAGCTGGCAGAGGAATCCTTAGTAAGGAGAACCTGAGGGACAAAGGACAAAGATCTTCCTGTACCCACCTTGTCTGGACGCAACCACCAAGAAAGATCTTGTCTCGTGGAGGCGGACAAGGATATCATCCTGTCTAATCCCCACGGCCTCCTGTTCCACTGGGCAGCTAAGATGTCCGTCTGTAGCGTTCTCATGTGAGCTCCACCCCAAGGAACCGCATCCAATGAAGACGTCATCAGGCCTAGCACACTCATAGCCGACCGAACCGGTATCTCTGTGCTGCTGATCAGTCTGACAACCTCCGAATAAAGTTTCTGGATCCTGTCTTCCGAAAGATACAGCTTCATGTTCAATGAATCGATCCTGAACCCCAGATATTTGGCTAGAGATCTTGGAGTAAGCTGAGATTTCTGAGTTCACCAGAAACCCATGTTGTTCCAGAACCTGGATAGTGATCTGTATATGCTGGAGCAATAGATCCCTGGAGTGAGCTAGAATCAGCCAATCGTCCAGATACGGGATGATGTTCACTCCCTGTAGTCTTAGGTGTGCCACAAGGACCACTGCCACCTTTGTGAACACTCTCGGAGCGGATGATAGACCAAAGGGGAGACAGGTAAACTGGAAGTGCTTGATATGGTGATCCATGAAGAGAGCTATCCTGAGAAACCTTCTGTGAGAATTGAGGATCGGAATGTGCAGATAATTGTGCCTCAAGTAGATTGTGGCCATGAAATCGTTTTGCTCCAATGTCGCCACAACCGACCGAATTGATTCCATTTTGAATCTTCTCTTGATTATGTAGGTATTTAGATCTAATAGATCTATCACCAACCTCCAAGTACCTTCCTTTTTTGGTACAGCAAAGACTCGGGAGTAAACCCACAGACCTTTTTGACCGATTGGCACTGTCTCTAAGGCACCTTTTTGGATGAATTCTGTTACTAAAGACTTTACATGAGTGTTTTCTCTGTTTAGTAGAAAACTGTCCGGAGGATGTTCCCTCAGCTCCAAAGCATAACCTCTCGAAATCACAGAAGTCACCCACAAGTCGGAGGATGTTCGAGACCAGACCGAGGAATAAAGAGAGTCTGGCACCAACTTTGGGGACCCTGCTGTTGGCGTCAAAAGCCCTTAGATTTTTCTCCTCCTGTGAGAGATTTCCTCTTGAATGATGTATTAGCTTCTGAGACTGCCTCTGCTGCCTGCTTCTCTGTCCGAAATATCTCCTATGCTGAGGAGAAGCCCTAAATTGTCTTTTGCCTTGACGGAAATAAGGCTTCTTCGGGGCATTAGGAAAAAAGCTCCTTTTTTGCTGCTCATACCCTCCAAAATCGGGTTAAATTGAGACCCAAAAAGATTCCCCCCCCTTCAAAAGGAAGGGAGCAAAAATGGTTCTTAGCCAAAGCATCTCTCGACCACTCTTTCAGCCAGAGAGCCCTTCGGGCTGATGTCGAGCTGGCCAGAATCTTGGAATTAAGCCTTAAGATATCAAGGGGAAAATCAGACAAAAAATCTGCAGCTAATTTCATATCTGGGAGATCCTTGAGAATTTCTTCCCTAAGAACCCCCTCCTGGAGATCTCTAGTAAGGTGAGACAGCCACATCCGGAGAGCTCTACCCACTGGGAATGCTGCAAGAGAGGCTTTACAAGATATGGCAGCAGCTGAATAAACTCTTTTTAGTGAACCTTCAGCCCTTCGATCCATCTGATCTTTAAGGAGTGAGACTTCCTCAGATGGAAACATAGACTTTTTCGAAAGTCTTGCTACCGCCAAGTCAACCTT
Organism: Hyla sarda; assembly: GCF_029499605.1. Taxonomy (NCBI): domain Eukaryota; kingdom Metazoa; phylum Chordata; class Amphibia; order Anura; family Hylidae; genus Hyla; species Hyla sarda. The sequence continues at coordinate 156,428,408 of NC_079190.1, forward strand.
AGGGATAGAATCCCATGCCTCTGAGCTCCCAAGATCCATATTATAAGCGGCTTTAAATCTGGACCCCATGTCCGATTTTTTTCTCAGGGTTCCGCCACTCAGCCTTAATGAGAGACTCCAAGAGAGGTTGACCCGGAAGCGAATAAGGACCTGCTGCAGGAAAATAGAACAAAGCTTCTTTTTAGGTAAACCTTCTTCTGACTGTTCACCTTCACAGATTTGATTAAAGAATGAGCTTTTTCCTTCTTTAGCAAATAAAAATCCTCTGGAGCTCCTTTATAGGGAACTACTGAACTGCTAGATGAAGCCCTCTCATCCTCCTCAGAAGGTGATGAGGCCGAAGAAGTAAAAACTGGCTGCACGGAGGATTTAGAAGCCTTAGAGGAAATTGCCCTAAGTTGATCCATTAACTCAGACAAAGTAGACTTAAGGGTTGATTTAAACTATCCAAATAACTCCTATGCTTCCGACTGGAATGCTGTAGGAGGCTGTGTTGCAGATGAACAAGAATTGCATATATCCAAGCAATATTCATTTGGCAGAGGTTGACTAACATGCAGACACATCTTATGATGCTCCTTCCTTCTCCTCTTCCTAGAAGAATGTTCTTTAGAACCTTCCATTCTGAAATACATAACAACCACCAATTAGCACCCAGGAGAAGGTACAGGAGCATACACTACACTGGTATAGAACATCAGGTTTTCCTCAGAAACACAGATGCCAACATATTGAACAGAAGCAATATATATAACCAAAGCTAACGGCAGCCTAGCTCAGCTATAAAAACACGCCAGCAAGTAAAAAAGCATAGGGACCCGTGCAATACTAAGGCAGCTTATGTGTAAATAATGATAAGCAGCATAGCTTATACTGCATAAAAAGACTTCACATACCTGAGCGCTGGCAAGGACGCGCACCTGGCTAGTGCAGGACAGAGCTGCGTCTCTCGTCACGCTAAATATTCCTCCCGACACCCATTCGAAACAAGGGCCGTTTCCTGTGCGGCGACAAGTCACTGTGTGATATGACGTCATCTTCCGGCTACGCAGAGTCCTCCACTGTGCGTCCCCATGCCGCCGACCGGAAATCGTCACACTGGACCAGGAGCGCACCGCGGCCACAGCGCAAGGAATATGCCGGAGAGCCGGTAAGGCAGCATAAATCACATTGTGATATAACAGAGACAGGTCTCGATACCAGACCTGTCTCTGTAACTTACCTGGGGCTGCCTACATGCACTTCCCAGACTCTGGGAAGATACATGCACTGGAGAGAAGCTGGAGGCTTGTTAATACCACAAGCAGAGCCAAACCTCTTAAACAAACACTTAAATCTGGCTATCTGCAAACCGCAGTACACCCAAGAGTTACAACATGTCCGCAGGACAGAAGAAAAAAAAAAAAACAGTGTGTCCATGGTTTTTTGGGGGTTTTATGCCATAGGGGAGGTTCAGTATCCAGGTGTGGCGAGGGTGTAATGGTGTGATTAATTGATCAATCAATTAATTAATGAGTTACTTCTTCTGTCCAGTAGGAAAAGGAAAGATATTAACCCTTAGTGTGCTGCCGAGGGACAAAATGGAATGTATTTTAATGCAGTGAATGTTAAAAGTTTCTTTTAAAAAAGAGGAAATTTGTAATTAGAAAAAAAATACATAAATGTTCGCACTCACAGAGCACTGGCCTAAGGCCCCATTCACAAAGCAGAAATAGTTGTGCTATTGCTTATCTTATATTGCTTAACACAAATTATGCTCCTAAGAAATGTCCCAATATCGTTAATGGGAGTCCAAATTGTAGCCTATACGGCCCAATTTTTTTCAACCTTGAATTGAAAACCTGTGTGTTGACCTGTCATTTTATTGAAGAAGTTATACATGGAGGCCACATGTTAGGTAGCCAGGATGCATTATTTGGGGTTAATCCACATCAAAATTGGAAAAAAATGTATTTTAAAGAGGGCCTACCTTTATCCTCCTTATGCTGACCTTGGCCTCAGATACCCTCTCAACAGCTGAGGGGAAGAAGAGAGTGACAGTGAGTCTCACTGCACTATAAAGGGACACTGCCACAAACACTCGACTGGCAGAGATAACATTGCCAAGCAGAACATACGTGGTGAAAGTCACAAACACGATGATTTTGCTTGCAACAAAGAATGATGCCAAGTTGATTCCACGGAGATAAGAACTTTGAAGGACTTTGGCTATTTCTTTCCTAAAACAGTAAAAGCAGAGAAGTAATTTAAATGCAGAGATTGCAACCAAGGAAAAATAAATAACAAAACATTCAAAAATCAGTCGTATAAAGGTGCTAAGATTTTAATTTACATAATTTAGGTGCTTTCAGTCATACCAGACCCTTAATAAAGTGCACCTCCATGAACTTCATAGACCTTTCTGAATTTGCCTGAGATATTAAATGAGCGGTAGACCGGACCCCCTGTATAACTAAAGGTACAGATCAGCTGAGTAGAAGCAGCTATCATTGTGTGAATATTAACATGCAATGCAAGAATAGAATAACTTCACCCTAAGCGGTTTAAGGCTAAGTCTCCACTTGGTTTTTTGCACTGCGTTTTTAGGGATTAAAAAAACGCCTGAAAAATCACCAGTGCAAGTGACGTCATCATGCGTTTTCTCTTGCGTTTTTTCCGGCTTTTTTTTTTTTTTTTATTTGTGTGGAAATTGCACCTTGGTGTTTTTTTTTTTTTTTGGTACCCAAAATTTCTTGGGTACCAAAAAAAAAAAGAAGGATTCAGCAGTGATGGAAAATGTTTTATTAAACGCAATGTATATATTTTATAATCCAATTTTTATTATTTTTTAATAAAGTGTGTGTTTCACTTTTTTTTTTTTTAAATACATTTTTTACATTTTTTATGTAGTACAACTACTCCCAGCAAGGAACAGACTGTTCCATGCTGGTAGTGATAGTACCTGTACTATAGACATATATCGTCCATAATATAGCAGAGAAGCGAGCGGGTCTATACATCGCTCGCCTCTCTGCCCTATACTCCGGCCACTGATGTCAACAGAAATTCATATTTCCCACCCAGAGCTGTGATTGGCCGGATGGTTGCAGCCAATCACAGCTCTGAGGAAAAGATGAATGAATGAGTGGCCGGCCCGGAGTATGGTGCAGAGCAGGGATGCGAGCGATGTATACAGTCGCTCCATCTCTGCTATAGACAGGACAATCACAGAGGGTGTCAGTAGTGACATCCACTGTGATGTGTCCTTAAGCAGGCACTACTTCTCCCAACATGGAGCACACTCTGCTCCATGCTGGGAGCTGTAGTACCTGGATTAATAGACAGATCGCAGCAAGTGACACCCACTTCGATCTGTCTATTAATGCAGGTACTACAGCTCCCAGCATTAGGCAGAGTGTGCTCCATGTTGGGAGTAGTATTACCTGCAGTTATGGAAAGATCACAGCGGGTATCACTTCTGACAGCCGCTGTGATCCTCCTGTATAATGTATAGATGCAGCGGCCGCTCTCCTATGGTCCCCTGCACACTGTATATATACACACACATGTTCCTATTTCTCAGAGAGCTGCGATTGGCTGGAACCATCTGGCCAATCACAGATCTGTGGGAAATATGAATAAGTGTAAATATACATCAGGGCAGGGGACCATAGAAGAGCGGCCGCCACATCTATATATTATACAGAAAGATCGCAGCGGGCGATCTGTCTATTATTACAGGTACTACTCCCATCATGGAACAGTGTGTTCCATGCTGGGAGTAGTAGTACTAACTAAAAAAAATTAAAAAATAAAGCAAAAAAGTGAAAAACACACAATAAATTTTTATAATTGTCTGCTACATTTTTATTTCCCCGCACACATAAATTGATCCCTGTTTAAAAAGTAATAGTTTTTTTTTTCAATAATATACATTTCGTTAGATACAATTTTTTCCTTCACTATTGTATATTTTTGAAAAAAAAAATTTAATGGTACCCTACGAAATTAAAAACAGCTATCTACATCACTTTTTTGGATCACTAAAGTCCAAAAAAGATTAAAAACCGCCTGCAAAAACGCCAAAGTTAAAATCAACATAGCGTTTTTCTTGGCGTTTTCTCACTCCCATAGACTTCTATTGGAGCAAAATGCCACGATATTGACAAAAAAAAACGCCGGTTTGAGGGAACGCCAAAGAGCGGAAAAAAAACGCAGAAAAAGTGAAAAAACGCCAAAAGGATTAAAAAAAAAAAAAAACACCAAAGTGAAAAAATGCAAAGTGGAATTCGAAATTTGCGATTTCTCATTGACTTACAGCTAACATCTGGCCGCAGCGTTTTTTGACCAAAAAAACGCCATGCAGCAGAATTATAAGCCCTTCCTTTATATTTCCCATTCCTTTTTAATACTCTTCTGGCTTTGGCTCAAAAACTGCCAAGTGAAAACCCAGATTTATATTCTTTTTAAATTAAAGAAACCTTACTGTAGTCATAACTATATGTGTTCATAAATACTACAGACATGTTACTGCATGCACTGTAGAAGAATAATACCTACTTCCTTATGTCATTAACCAGCTTTGTAAATGACTGTTCCCATGCGTACATCTTAATAATTCTCATTCCAGATATTACTTCATTCATAGTTCGAATCCTAGTGTCAGTGAATGCTGCTGTCTTACCCCTAAAAGAAAAAGTTATGCAAAAATTCATACATTTATTACAAGCTTGCACAGATTTCACCTGGATAACATTGGTAAGCTCCTTGTTATTGTTGTTTGTGTGTGTCTGGTACATTAACAAGCAAAACATCTATATCTACCCACCCTTCACATTTAGTTTCAGTTGTATTGCTTTTCAAATCTTTAGTAGTATTAATGTGTAATAATGGGCATGTTAAAATAATAAAAACATTTTTTATAGGGAGCGGTGGCTACTGTGACAGGTAAGTGCCATAGCAGAGCATTGATCAGTGTTATGGGTACTCCAATAGTGCAGGCTGCCATGGCTTCCTGCAATAAAGGAGTGCTGAAAGGACTGGACAGAGGCAGGTTGGGACCTTCCACCTGTCCTCTCAGCTGATCAGGACCCTGCAATTTCATCACTGTGGTCCCAAACAGCTACCTGAGCTAACCAGCAAGCTGATTTCCAGCATTTGGATGCCTCAATCAACTTTGATTACAATCAAATGTCCGGCATTAGTCGTGGATCCCAACTGATGATAGCAACCGGGACCAATCGGGTATGAAGCGTGCTCAGCCCCGCTTCAAACTGTGGGAGTGGGCGCATATTTAGAATGTATCTAACCCTGTTTTGAAGCCCACAACTATTTCTGCTGTGACCATTTCCTGAGGTAGACTGATTCCATAAATTAGCATTTCTTATGGTAAAGAAGGTGTGTTGCCCCTCAAGACTATACCTTTGTTTTCTCCAGATGGAGGGAATGCTCCCTTGTCTTTTGAGGGGGTTTTACCTAGAACAGTTTTTCCCCATATTTTTAGTGTGGGACATTTATATACTGAAATAAATGAATCAAATCCCCCTTAAATTAATAGGCAAATACACATGGCAGACACACACACATGCCTTTGTTAATTTCTTGGCTGCTATGACAACCCATCGGCATTGGTTTCTCCCGATTACAGCAGGAGCATGGCTGTTTGTTGCACCCTGTATCAGATGATGATGATATGGGCACCATGATGTAATAGTTCATGGAAGCATCCCCCAATGTACTATTAGGACATGATGTGTGAAGAGGGAAGTATATTTTACTTTCACTGAATGCTGTAATTCATTAGAAAACAAAATAAAGTTGCAGTAAAACTATTTAGATTTTTGCACGGCTTAAAAAAAAATCTAAAACTAAAAAAAAAATCAGTAATCTAAAATCGCCCTATTTTGACTACCTATAACTTTTAAATTTTTCCGTATCTAGGGCGGTATGAGGGCTCATTTTTTTTTGCGTCGTCATCTGTACTTTTTATCGCTACCACATTTGCATATATAAAACTTTTAGATTATTTTTGAAAAAATTTTTGGGAATAAAAATGGACTCTTTATTTTTTACGTTTACCCCGTTCACCGTACAGGGTCATTAACATTATATTTTGATAGTTTGGACATTTAAGCACGCGGTGATACCAAATATGTTTATAAAAAAAATTACGCTTTTTGGGGGTAAAATGGGAAAACGGGCAATTTTCATTTTTACTGGGGGAGGGAATTTTTCACTTTTTTTTCCCTTTACTTTTACATTTTTCAACTTTTTTTTTATATATACTTTTTATGTCCCCATTTGGGACTATCATTAGCAGTTATTTGATTGCTAATACTGTTTAGTGCTATGCATAGAACATAGCACTGATCAGTATCATCGGTGATGTTCTGCTCTGGTCTGCTCAAGTTATTAGGCAGGAGGCAGGTGAGGGGATCTGCGTCCGCCATTACAGATGATCTGATCCCCGCGGCAGTGCTGCGGGTGATCCACTCATCTATTTTAACATGCGCACTGCCGCAGATGCCGTGATCTGTACTGATCACGGCATCTGAGGGGTTATATGGTGGACATCCGCGCGATCGCGGATGTCAGCCATTACCGACGGGTCACCGGCAGCTGCTAACAGCTCCAATGCTCGCGTTCATACACAGGATGTAAATGTACGTCCTGGTGCGCTAAGTACCGCCGCACCAGGACGTACATTTATGTACGTGGTCGTTAAGGGGTTAAATTGAATCTAATAACTGGGCTAATGCATTTTATAGCTAACAATTAGTGGTGAATTATTTGTGCTGAGCTATTGAAATAAATTGGGGCCCACTTAATGTTCTTGCACAGGGGCCCCTAAATTTTGTATCTGCCTCTGCATACAAATATACACTGGCAAAAAAAATCTCAAGACACAAACCGTAAAACAAAACTTCATTTTTGTATAGACTATTGAGAATAAATGTTCACCTCAATGATGTGAAGAGTTTACCGAGAAGGGTTTGCAGGGGCATAAGAATGATGAGTACTGCCATTCCAGCCAGACATGAAGGACCAATCTCTATCCAGAGAAGCACAGTTACTGCAATGGCCTGCAATGGTGCAGCCCATAGAAAGTGCAAAAAAATTGTTACCTGTCAACAGAAAAAACATAAAAATAAAACATATACAATAACCTCTCTACCATCAAAGACATACATGATATTAATTTAAGACTGGAACTATACAGACCGGTATCTCTGATTACAATATATATTATATTTTTGTGGCAGTTTTCATGCAGCTTTTTCAGCCAAAGCCAAGGCTGGATAAAAACAAATTAAATAGTTTTTCCCAGGATGTAAGATATTTTATGAAAAAAAATAATAATAATCATACTTACCTGCATTATTCCCTGGCTCTACCATTCCGAACGTGTACAGATCCCACTGCTCGTCACTCACTGTTTAAATGGAGGAAATACCCACTCAGACAACCACTGACTGCAACCAATGTCTGGCTACTTGAGCATTTCCTATGTGTCAGTACAAGGAAGAGGTGAGCAACAGGAATCCAAACACAATCACAATGGCAGCGTAGGAGAACGTGACACTGTGACCTATTTTAAAAAAATGTTCTCCTGCCAGGAAAAAAAGACAACACAGACTTTTCTTTTTAAAACAGATTTACTTGTCTATGATGAAATATGTATATATGATAATGTGAAGGTTTATAAGTAGACATAGAAAATGTTATGACATACCTATGACTTGCTAAGAAAACACAGTATCTGATAACAGTCCATGACTGTACTGACAGGAAGCCTAGTCTTTATGTTTTTTTTTATCAGCCATCTGCTATTTGATTTTGCCACTTGCCTGATGATTTTAGATCTTAAGTAGATCACATCTTGACTTTTTCATAAAAACAGGAGGTTATAAGCACATGTTACTCTTAATACTGTTCATTTCCTTAAATCACAGTTACAGTGACTTGTTTTGTACCTTTTACAGACAAACTTTAGTTTTTCATATCTGAGTGACAATTCATTACAGTGTATATTCTCTACACTGTATCCATATGTTTTGCACTACTATACTGAGTACTGTACCGTTTACCTGTCATTCGAATTGCTTTGATCACCTTCTATACAATATATAGAGGCTGGATTCACACACAGTATTTTGGTAAGTAATTTGGTTAATCCTTGTGTCCAAAAACAGGAGTGGGTCTAAATCCAGAAAAGGGTGAAAATCTTTTCTCTATATTGGTTCCACTTTATTTTTGTTTTACAATAATTTGTGGTTACAATAATAGAGAAAACAGAAACATAGCCGCACATCCACACCAGTGTGAACACCTACATGGCAGATGTTCACACTGGTGTGGTGCTCTGTGGTGTCCATTGTTGCTGTGATGCCTGGTCTGTGGGGTGGTGGGTGTGGGCTTGGTCAGGCATCGGTGGGGCTGCCTGGCCACTGGGTCATTTTCCCCTGTAGACTTGGTGTCGCAGAGACAGTGGTCGCCGCCCGTAACTACGCCGGTGTTAGGTTAGGGACCCACTCTGAATAGGTGGCCTTGACATTGCAAGTGGACTTGTACTTTTTGATCAAAATGTGTACTAACAACTTAGAAGCAGTTAGATCAAAATACAAATTGTGTCTGTGCGGCTATGTTTCTGTTTTTCTATTTTTGCTATACAAATTATTGTGTTTGAACACAGCCTTAAAGGAGTACTCTAGTGCAGAGTATTCCTGCTCCGTTCTGCCCGGGCTGCAAAATAAATGAAAATGAACCATCACTCACCTCCCTGGGTTCCCGCGGAGCGCCACTACAGCTGTTCGGTCCTCCGGTGCATCTCCTTCATACTTCCGGGTGTAACGAAGCGTCACATGGCGCTCAGCCTATCGCCGGCCGAGGCTGAACATCGCGGTGGCCGGCGATAGGCTGAGCGCCATGTGACGCTTCGTTACACCCGGAAGTATGAAGGAGATGCACCGGAGGACCGAACAGCTGTAGTGGCGCTCCGTGGGAACCCAGGGAGGTGAGTGATTGTTCATTTTCATTTATTTTGCAGCCCGGGCAGAACGGAGCAGGAATACTCTGCACTAGAGTACTCCTTTAATAAAGACATTATAAAAAAAATTATAAATATATATTTGTATATACCTGATCAAACTTATTGACATCATTTGACAAGAGATTTACAATTTGACCTGTAGTCGTTTTTCCCATGGCTGTATTACTGAGACGAAGAGCCTAAAACAGAACAAACATAGCAAAATCGTCATCATGTGGAATTTTAATGCCAGACCTATTTTTAATACATGTGTCCAGGGTGCCTGATAAAATAAAATAAAAAGCCTCTGTTACATCCCAAGCTCTCACACAGACTTCATTATCTCAACCCTGGTCATCATTGGTCTTCCCTTCCCTGAGCCACTGGCTGAGGAGGAACACTGCTGCGATCAGTGATTAGTTGAGCAACAATGTGACATTCTGTCTAGTAGAGGCTTTTTTATGTGGTCAGACAGCTTGGGCACGTCTCAAAATATGTTTGCTTGATAAACCATTTAGGCCAAATTTTTTTTAATAGGGATAGAAAGACAGGTGCTCCATAGAGTAGTAACGCACAAATCCCATGGTGAGATAAATATATAAATTAATTGCTCACCCTGGGTAGTTGTGCAACTTCATACACAACAATGATGTAAGCATAGAGTGGTATACGGTCGTCCGCTGCCCATCAGTAAATCTATAGCAGTAAAGGATATGGCTTCAAAGGAACCCGGCTGCAAGGCGCTGAACGACCACAACAGATGAACGATTAAAAGGAGTTTATTGACCAGAATGCAACGCGTTTCGCTGCGCATGCGCAGCGAAACACGTTGCATTCTGGTCAATAAACTCCTTTTAATTGTTCATCTTTTGTGGTCGTTCAGCGCAGTGGAGCCGGGTTCCTTTGAAGCCATATCCTTTACTAAAAACATTTTAATAGACCCACATACAGAAAATAAAAAATGTAAAAGCTAGCTTCTGGAGGATGCATTCTGTGGGGTTAGCCCTTCACATATTGATGGGGAATGAAGGGGCAGAAGTCCGGATATTGGCTAAATGTAGTGTAACATCGTGTTTGTAAAAACAAAATAAATACAAATATTTACATTGGTGCTTTACATGGTCAGGCATCTCTGAAATAGCTTCATATTGGACTAAGATTTGTTAAAGCGCAATAAAATAATCAATACAGATACAGTCAAGAAATGAACTGATGCTGCTATAACTTTTAGAGGCACTGCAAAAGGATTCTATTCTTATTATTATTCTTATTATTCTTATTCTTATTATTAAGACATGCAGTGTCTTGCAAAAATATGCACCCCGTTGGCGTTGTTCCTGTTTTGTAAAATGACAACCTGAAATTATAAATGGTGAGGTACCAGTTTCAATTATCATGAAAATGTACGATTTGATTTACATTGCACCCCACTTTAAAGGTGCAAAACATTTTTACAAACAAAAATGTTAATACTTTGTGGAGCCACCATTTGCTGCATTTACAGATGCAAGTCTGTTAGGGTATGTCTCTCTTAGATTAGCTCATGAAAACACTGGGATATTTGCCCATTCTTCCAGGTAAAACTGTTCTTTCCTCAGAGGTTTGATAGAGGTAGCCATAATCTCCCCGACTTTCGCTTCTGCGCTTTAGATTTGTTTACAAACAAAATCAGCATGGTTCTTACTTAATGGTGGTTATTGTCAGCCTGTATGATTGTATCTAATTGTTTTACACACATGCTATTAGAGGAACATTTGATTTAAACTTGGATGTGCTTATTTACACAATGGTGCAAAATATGCACTGTATTAGGATTTTTGTGCATGTATATACAGTATCTCACATAAGTGAGCACACCTCTCACATTATTGTAAAGATTTTATTATATCTTTTCATGTGACAACACTAAAGAAATGACCCTCTGCTACAGTATAGAGTAGTGAGTGCACAACCTGTATAACAGTGTTTAATGTTTTGTCCCCTCAAAATAACTCAACACACAGCCATTAGTGTCTAAACCAATCACAGCGATCGCCAGCACTGGACCATTCCGATTGGTAACAAGACCGCTAGCATTAACTGGTGTCTACTTGTCTATAACTCTGAACTATTTGGACAGCTCCTTGGTCTTAATGTTAGTTTTGCAGACTGAGGCTATGTTAGTTTAATTTTATTTTTTTACTAATTTTCCATCTTTTTCTGTATTTTTAGCCATTTCTTTTTTGTTTGCAGCAAAAGCTATAGCTCAAATAAAGGTCTGTTTGCGACTGGGACATAGCTGCTTATAGACCATAATATGTTTTAAAGAAAGAAAAAAAAAAATTAAATAAAAACATATTTTGAGCCATAAACACCAAAAGAAAATCACAGCCACAAAACTAATAAGTATGTGAACAAAGCCATGTTCTCATTCGGTAGTTTTACAGCTGTAAAGGCTTTAGGGGTCTTCAATAACAGATATTTATGCAGACATCATGTGAAAGATCATGAAACACTTTTATTGCACACAAGTGGGGTCCATTCATCTAATTCAAGGTAACTGGTTATAACAGACTATTTTTTAGGGGTTTCATAGCAAAGGGGGTTAATACATACAGGGGTGTGGAATATTTTTTTTTTTAAACTACTTATACAAGGGACTTAAACTGAGCAAATCTACTTGTCCCTCATGACGATCCACTTGTCCTGGTACATAAAATAATTTCAACCAAAATAGTCTGTAAATAAGGTCTTTATTAATAGAAACTTAATAGGCAGACCAGTATGTCACCCCATTAGGGGGATAGAGCCTCTGATAAATAAGTCTGCCCCATTAAATAGGTAGTCCCCCGTTCAGGAAGGTACGCCCCTTTATCAGGTAGTTATGTCCCCTTATCAGGTAGGTGAGCAGGTAGGGCTCCCCTAGTAAGTAAATAATGCCCCAGATAGATATGTCCCCCCCCCCCAGTTGGTAGGAACGGTGGGCTCCCCCAGTAGGCAGACAGTGCCCCAGAAAGATATGTCACCCATAAGGTAGAGCTCCCCCATATGTAGACAGGTCCGCAGACATATGACCCCCATCAGGTAGGGCTCTTCAGTAGGTAGAAAAGTCCCCAGATAGATAGGAGCTCCATCAGGTAGGGCTCCCCAATAGGTTGTCAGATACCCAGATAGATATGACCCCCATCAGGTAGGGCTCTTCAGTGGGTAGAAAGGTCCCCAGATAGATATGACCCCCATCAGGTAGTGCTCCCCAGTAGGTACACAGGCCCCAGACAGATATGACTCATCACTGATGGGGGTAATATCTATCTGGGGGGCCTGTCTACCTACTGGGGAGCCCTACCTGATGATTAGGTGGGGCTTCCCAGTAGGTAGAATGGCCCCCAGATATATATGACCCCTGGCAGGTATGGCTCCCATTTAAACAATTATACCCTAAGTTTCAACCAGGGTGCCCCCACCTGTTGCAAAACTACAACTCCCAGCATGCCCAGACAGCCGAAGGCTGTCCGGGCATGCTGAGAGTTGTAGTTTTGCAACAGATGGAGACACCATGGTTGGGAAGCACTGCCCTAAGTAGATGGGTTAGTCCCCAGTGGTAGGCAGATCCTCCCTTATATAGTAAGTAGCCAAGTTTGAGTAAGTAACTCACTGCTACTTATAGCTCCCTGTTCCCTGCAGGGACTTCCTGGCAAAGGTGCGTGCAGGGAGTGACGTCATCGAACGCGTCGTGCAGGACGTCTCGCTATAGGCTGCAGCATACAGCTGTGGTGTATAGCAGTTTAGTGACAGGGCAAGACAGTCTTTCCCCTTCATATGTGAATTCTTCCGGCATTTAGCGCTGCTTGCCCGAACTGCATGTCCCGGGTGCTGGGCGATACAATTCTCATATCCCTGTACATATGCACTCACTCACTTTTTTTTATTCCACAATAACAATATGGACTATTCTGTCAATTTCATTAGGCTACTTACACACTAGTGAAGAGGCTCCGTTACAAACAGACTTTTTTTTTTTTACTTTGACTGCCATTAACATCAGTTATTGTAACGGAGCCTAACGGGAGTCATAACGGGCACAGAGGATCCCATTCACTTTATTGGAATTCCTCTAACGTCTGTTATGACTCCCGTTATTCCGCTTGAAGATAGTCCGAGAAAAATACGTCGCAAGCACAAATTTTTCTCCCACTTTCTTCCTAACGGACGTCACACTAACGGGCACAACGGCAGTGTGACAGGAGCCTAACATACAATCGAAATTGAAATCTATATTTAATACCAGGCTGTAATAAAACAAAACAGGGGAGAGACCTAGTGGTGAATACTTTCACCAGCCACTGTATGTAAGTGCACTGTATTTACTATATAAAAATTCCTTTCCTATGAGACTAAGAGGTAAGAGCTTTGCTATGCATCATCATCATTAATGATGTCACATCCTACAATTATTTGGCAGCGTCATATAATGGCTTTAGCACTTTCACTGGTCATGATATCAATAAGGAAGGCATGTTATTGATAAAGTAAAACACACAGGTAACTGAATACCAGAAAGAGCAGTGATATTACATATCATAAACAGATCTAAAGTAATTTCAATAGTTCAATACAGACTGTTAAACTCTTACCTTCTTAAAAATCATGTGACACATTGCCACACGAAGCTTCATGCCAGCTCGAAGAACATGATAAAAATAAATGTGATGAAGAACTGCCAAGAGTAAGGTGCAGACAGACAAGGCAGCAGCATTTATGTAGGCATTAGCCAGGGCGGCATCACTGGGGTCATCTATCTCAAAGTAAGTTATAACATTTCCAAGAAAAATTGGTTGGATCACTTTGACACTTTCCTAAAAGGGAGGAAAGAACATCAGAGGCATGCCAGTGAATTACATAATTGACAGAAAATTTTTTAAATATTAAAAGGGGTAAATCATAACAAAACTATACTGACCTGTCCTGATCCCCTGCAGATGCCATTCCAGCAGCTTTTCACTCCCCGCTGATCACTGCTGCTTCTTAGTTTTTGTTATGTGTTGACCCTGCTAGTTACTAGCTGTGGCAGGTCACTGCACTGTATGCATCAACTAACAGTAAGTTACAACTAAAGGACCCAGCTGTCATTTGCCTGTTTCTGAATAACTGATAAAGGGAAAATAATGGACTGTAATGACAGACATAGGGCAGCCCAACAGTCCTTTAGTGGAAGTATTTTGCATAAAGCCACAAACATCACAGCTTCCTGCCCTCCAGTGGTACCCAATTTAAATAAATATTTATTAATCAGGTTAATAAAGATCTGTCTCTGTTTTGACATAACTTTTAACCCCTTAAGGACTCAGGGTTTTTTTGCCACTTGTTTTTTCCTCCTCACCTTTAACAAATCATAATTCTTTCAATTTTGCACCTAAAAATCCATATAATGGCTTATTTTTTGCACCCACAATTCTACTTTGTAATGACATCAGTCATTTTACCCAAAAATCTATGGCCAAACGGAAAAAAAAAAATCACAGTGCGATAAACTTGACGAAAAAACACCATTTTGTAACTTTTGGGGGCTTCCGTTTCTACGCAGTACATTTAAAAGTGTACATGGTAAAAATGACACCTGATCTTTATTCTGTAGGTCCATACGATTAAAATGATACCCTACTTTTATAGGTTTGATTTTGTCGTACTTCTGGAAAAAAATCATAACTACATGCAGGAAAATGTATACGTTTAAAATTCTTATCTTCTGACCAGTTAGCAGCCGCCAACCACTGGCATTTCACCAGCTTTCCTTGATTACATTTTTGTTCATTCTTGCTCTGGTCTCTGGGTCCTAGTGACCACTTGCTGTTTTGCTATGATGTTTTAAGTTGAGGGTTAACGTAGGATATTTGTAGGGACATTGCTTAGGATTTTCTTTATCAGAACTACTTAAAGGGGTACTCCGCCCCTAGACATCTTATCCCCTATCCAACGGATAGGGGATAAGGTATCTGATCGCGGGGGTCCTGCCGCTGGGAACTCCCGCGATCTCTCCTGCAGCACCCCGTGTCATCTGCTGCATAGAGCGAACTTGATGACGGGCGATACAGGGGGACCTGCCCCCTTGTGATGTCACGGCCCCATCCCCTTGTGACATCACGCTCCACCCCCTCAATACAAGTCTATGGGATTGGCCGTGACAGCCGCCATGCCCCCTCCCATAGACATGCATTGAAGGGGCGAGGCGTGACGTCACGAGGGGCGGTGCAGTGATGTCACAAGACCCCAACTCTTGTATCACCCGTAATCAGGAAAAGAGCGAAGTTCGTTCCGTGCAGCAGATGACACGGGGTGCTGCAGGAGATCGTGGAGGTTCCCAGCGGTGGGACCCCAGCGATCAGACATCTTATCCCCTATACTTTGGATAGTGGATAAGATGTCAAAGGGCGGAGTACCCCTTTAAGATGAAGTCAAATTTGCTTTGACTTTTGCAGTGGTAGCTGATTTTATCAAATGCAAGATTACTTCAGCCTTGACCACACTCTGAAACTTACTTAATCTCACCTATTTAGCAGTTTTTGAAGAACATAAGTCTTTTGGATTATTTTAGAGACTGGTATACATAATTTACACACAGGCAAATGGAAGGAAAATTACTTAGAGGTACTCTGAGGAACTAAACCCATAGCCCATCGTCGCTCGCTCACCTACTCACTTAATTGTCTAAATATCATTCATTAGCTATATTGAGCAGTTTTGCCTCTTTTGGTTGTCACTTACATGCAGGGAGTGAGGGAAAGACGTTATCCAGCCATCTACCTGGTCTCTGTCCAAGACCCTCTCTGAATGCAGCCCCCACCCTCCTGAGAGACACAGACCACATGGTTTCTGTACTGATGAGTCATGATCCCTTCAGTGCTGAGAGCTGGTAGGTGTGTGCAGCCTCAGTCAATGACACGCTGTATCTCTCTGCTCAAAGAGCAGGAGGATACCCTACCCTGGAGTATCCCCTTAATATTAACATACAATAATAATTTTCCCACAGTTCGTTTTAGTGGCATCTACTGTTTTAGTGTTTAGGGATAGATCTAGGATGTCAGGGTTCACACCACTCCTTCGCTCCACTACATGCTTCTCAACAGACAGCAACAAGCAGCTGATACTAACAAGCAGCTTCTCCTTTTCCTAGCTACCTTTTCATATGGCAACAGTTCAGACTGCCTCTGCCCTTTTGTGTTCTCTGATCTCCAAGCATGTTTCTGTTATACCTGACTGTGATTCTGTGTATGACCCAGGCTGACCTCTACTCTGGTTCCGGATCCTGGTTCTGACTACGCTGCTGTCCGATATCCTGACTTTGGCTATTCCTGAATACCCACTTTAGACCCCTGGCTGTGTGTTTAAACAATTTAATGGATTCTGCTATTGTTTGCCATTTTTTTATTTTTTTTTATTTTAATAAGGTGTGATTTGTATTGCACTATTGTCTGGTTTTGAGGTTCATGCAACCAAAAAAAAGATTAGGGCCAGCTAGACAGGGTTAGTGTTTGCAGTTCCTGTTCTTTACTTATTGCTTCAGTTCCTGACATCATCATCATAATTTTTTGTTTCATCATCTATTTATCATCCAATTCCTGTTTTTATTCTTTCTACAGGGTGGGCCATTTATATGGATACACCATAATAAAATGGGAATGGTTGGTGATATTAACTTCCTGTTTGTGGCACATTAATATATATGAGGGGGGAAACTTTTCAAGATGGGTGGTGACCATGGCGGCCATTTTGAAGTCGGACATTTTGAATCCAACTTTAGTTTTTTCAATAGGAAGAGGGTCATGTGACACAAACTTATTGGGCATTTCACAAGAAAAACAATGATGTGCTTGGTTTTAATGTAACTTTATTCTTTCATGAGTTATTTACAAGTTTCTGACCACTTATAAAATGTGTTCAATGTGCTGCCCATTGTGTTGGATTGTGAATGCAACCCTCTTCTCCCACTCTTCACATACTGATAGCAACACCGTAGGAGAAATGCTAGCACAGGCTTCCAGTATCCGTATATTCAGGTGCTGCACATCTCGTATCTTCACAGCATAGACAATTGCCTTCAGATGACCCCAAAGATAAAAGTCTAAGGGGGTCAGATCGGGAGACCTTGGGGGCCATTCAACTGGCCCACGATGACCAATCCACTTTCTAGGAAACTGTTCATCTAGGAATGCTTGGACCTGGCAAATTCCCTGAGTTTTCCCAGCAAGATGGGGCACCACCACGTAATGGGTGTCAGGTCAGAGCATTCCTAGATGAACAGTTTCCTGGAAAGTGGATTGGTCGTTGTGGGCCAGTTGAATGGCCCCCAAGGTCTCCCAATCTGACCCCCTTAGACTTTTATCTTTTGGTGTCATCTGAAGGAAATTGTCTATGCTATGAAGATACGAGATGTGCAGCACCTGAAACTACAGATACTGGAAGCCTGTGCTAGCATTTCTCCAGCGGTGTTGCTATCAGTGTGTGAAGAGTGGGAGAAGAGGGTTGCATTGACAATCCAACACAATGGGTAGCACATTGAACACATTTTATAAGTGGTCAGAAACTTGTAAATAACTGATGAAAGAATTAAGTTATGTTAAAACCAAGCACATCAATGTTTTTCTTGTGAAATTCCCAATAAGTTTGATGTGTCACATGACCCTCTTCCTATTGAAAAAAAACAAAAGTTGGATTCAAAATGGCCGACTTCAAAATGGCCACCATGGTCACCACCAATCTTGAAAAGTTTCCCCCCCTCACATATACTAATGTGCCACAAACAGGAAGTTAATATCACCAACCATTCCCATTTTATTAAGGTGTATCCATTTAAATGGCCCAACCTGTATTTGTACCTGACAGCATTAATGCATGCTTTATATGTTTTTGAAGCAATAGGTTTTCATACAATTTGGACCTACTGTAAATCCTAAGAATATCCAAGTGCTGCAAGACTCTGTTAGCACCCAGGGCCCAGGCAACTGCTCTAAACAAAGTTCTCTTCTGCCATCAAGTGACTACAAATACCGTAATTGCCCTAAAAGTTATGTACAGATACACAATGATAGCAATGTGGAACAGCAGAGCAGATATGAGGCATCATAAGACATGGGGTTGGGGCGATGATGCTGAAGACATGATGAGGCGCAGTAATATGGGGGCTGGGGGGTGAGCCTATCAGCCATATAACACCAACCCCCCCCCCCCCCCCCCAAAAAACCCACATTGCTGTGAATCATGTCTGGCTGCACACATCCCAAACCAACTTACCCACCCACCTACAAGTACTGTATCTCTGGATGCAAAAAACCCCAATAATTGTGCCTTTGGCTGAAAAACCCACCCCTAGGTACCTGAAGTACTGTGTCTCTGGCTGCATACACATCTTAATCCCCCCTCCCCAATTACTGTCCCTCTGGCTGCACAAATCTATTCCATTCAGGGTATGCTAAATCCAAACCCATTCAGCAACTGCTCAGTGTTCGGGTAAGAAAGTTATAGTATTCCTACATGGAGAGGCAGAATCATAGACTGAAAATGTAATTGGCTATGTGTGGGTTTTTTAAAAACACATCAAGGAATGTTTCTTGACTTTTGTATATGCAAAAACTTGTAAAAAAAAGTTGAATTGCTTTAAGATGACAGCTCACCAAACTATGCCAATGTTTTTAATAATTCTCTGTAAAACATGTTTTTAAATGGAGTCCTCTCCTTGCCAAATGAAATGTTTCTAACTAGTACAAATACAGTGGATTTCCTGAAATGTCCTTCAGTAAATGGAATATGACTGCAAATTTACAATATAACAGCAGCTGTTGGCAGAAGGAGAAAGATCTCAGAAGTAACATTGCACATTTACCTCAATAAAAGTAAAGAATCCTAGGACAGAGTAGGATTTCCAGTGGCAACGTATGATAGCCTTTGTTAGGCGTGGGGCACGACCCTCTTTTTGAGCTTCTTGTAATTCTGTGTCCCAGTACCTAAAATAATCAAAAAGGCAGAATATTAATATTGTGGCACAAACAGTAAATAAATGAGTAGATTAGGTTTGCTTCATTTTGCTCTAAATTAATCATTTTACAGTCTACATTATACATATATTCAGGATTCGGACAAACATTATGAAAGAAAAGTTAGTTGAGCTGCGATTGGTTGCTGTGGGAAAATTACTTTTTTTTTTTTCCCACACACTGTTTGATAAATCTCCCCCATTATGTGTTTTCATTTTAGGTCCAGATATGAGCCTTAGAGACTAAGAAATGCTTAGACTATGCAAAAAGTGAACAAATGCAATACAGAGAGTGTACTGACAAATTGATTCTTTTCACATTTTTTGCCCTTTAAAAACTTTTGTTCAAAACCCCTTTATGGTATGTTCACACGTACTATATATATATATAGGCCCTTGTCTTCTTCCTGGTTTTGTGCCCAACACGCCAGGCTATTCTCCAGCTGCAGCAATGTCCCGTCTTCACTAATGGTAGCCTGAGTGGCAGTGTCATGTAACGGCCTGGGGCCCCATAAAGAAGGCCGGGACTGTTACATGACACTGCCACTTAACCTATCACTGGCTGAGGTGGGACATTCTAGGGTGTTAAGGCTCACTATACCCCTTGTTACGTTCCTTGAGGGGTGTAGGTTTCCAAATAGTGTGCAATGTGGGGAGGGGGGGGGGGGTTATTGCTGTTCTTGCACCATGGGGGCTTCCTAAATGCGACATGCCTCCCAAAAACCATTTCAGCTAAATTTGCTCTCCAAAATCCTATTGTCGCCTCTTCTCTTCTGAACCCTGTAGTGCGCTCACAGAGTACTCTACATCCACATATGAGGTATTACCTTACTAGAGAGAAATGGGGTTACAAATTTTGGTGGCTTTTTCTCCTTTTATCCCTTGTAAAAATGAAAAACATGGGTCTACAAAAACATGCAAGTGTAAAAAAATGAAAATTTAGAATTTTCTCCTCCACTTTGCTGCTATTCCTGTTCTGTGAAACTCCTAAAAGGAAACTCCTAAAACTATCTGAATGTCATTTTAAATACTTTGAGGGGTGCAGTTTTTACAATGGGGTCATTTATGGGGTATTTCTAATATGAAGGCCCCTCAAATCCACTTCAAACTGAACTGGTCCCTGAAAAATTCAGATTTTGAACATTTTGTGAAAAATTGCTGCTAAACTTTGAAGCCCTCTGATGTCTTCCAAAAGTAAAAACCCGCCAACATAAAAGTATACATATTGTAAATATAAATCAAAGTTAGAAAAAGGCAAAATGTTCTAATTTTTCATCAAGAAATTATCCAAGTATCGACAAAAATTTACCACTATGCAGGGATGTGGAATTCCTATCGCCCGACGCCCGGGACAAGCAGTTCCGGGTACCGGGCAGGTGAATTTGTCCGGCCCTTAGCCCGGCTTCGGCAAGCAGGGCCGGACCTGACAAGTGCAGCGGCGCTCTGCAGACTATATGGAGCGGGCTCCCGACTCCTGCCCGCTCCATACTCTGCAGCCCGCCGGCAATAAAAACCTGTTTCCTCCAAAGCAGAGCAGGGGAGATGAGAAGCTGTGTATTTGTCTTCTCTCCCCTGCTCTGCAGACCTGCGGGGGGAGAATAGGGGGCGTGGCTTCTTGCTCCCCATGCAGACCTGCGTCCTCTGCCTTCACTCCCCCCAGCTGTAGCTTCGGAGAGCTGAGGGGAGGAGGCACGTCTGTACGGGGAGATTGTTGCGGCGCTCACAGGGGAGTATGGAGCGGGCTCAGGATTCCTGCCCGCTCCATACTCTGCAGCCCCCGGCTGTTCTCAGTAGCCGGGGGCCGCCGCTAATAGCCAGCATGCGTCGATCGCCGCAGCTGGCTATTAACCCTTTAGATCGCCGCTGTCAAAACTGACAGCGGCGTCTAAAGGGAGATGTGAATGCTCCCTGGTGGGCTAGTGGGGGGGAACGAAGGAATCTAATGATTCCTCATAAGTATAATAAAGTGTAAAAAAAAAAAAAAAAAAAAAAGAAGTTTTAATATAAGTTTGAAAGACACACATTAATACCCAGTGGTCTCCAAACTGTGGCCCTCCAGATGTTACAAAACTACAAATCCTAGCATGCCAGGAGAGCTGTTGGCTGTCCGGGCATGCTGGGAGTTGTAGTTTTGCAACATCTGGGGGGCCACAGTTTGAAGACCGCTGCATTAACCCATTCCAAAGTTCAAATCACCCCCTTTTCCTATATAAAAACATGTAAACATAATACAAATAAACATATTTGGTATCGCTTCATGCGTAATTGTACAACCTATTAAAATATAACATTATGTATCACGTACGGTAAATGTAAAAAAAAAAATACCAAACAAACAGAATTGCAATTTTTATAATATCCCAGAAAAAAAAGTTAAAAAGCGATTAAAAAGTCAGATCAATGCCAAAATGGTACCGATACAAAAAACAGATTATGGCGCAAAAAATTAGCCCTCATACAATTAAGCTACAGGGGTTAAAAAATGGCAATTAAAAAAATTTGAAAAAGTTCAGAATTAGTAAAACATGATGTAAACTATACAAATCTGGTATCGCTGTAATCAGGCGCCTAAAGTATAAAACTAACATGTTACCTCAACCACAAGGTAAATGGCGCAAGAAAAGAAAACCACCAAATCTGCAAAATTATCTTTTACTATTTCAATTTCACTTCCCTTGATATTTATTATTATTTTATTATTTTTTTTGGTTCAGAGAATATGTTATTGAAAAATTAAAAGGTATCCTTATAGTAGGTAGTAATGGATATTATAGGGCGAGGAGGAAAAAAACGAGAGAGTAAAAGCGAAAATTGGCCCGGACAAGTGGATCGTCATGAGGGACAAGTAGATTTTGCTCCATTTTAGTCCTGTGGACAAGTAGTTTTTTTAATAAAATTTCTACACCCCTGAGTATGTAAGTAGAAAATGTCACAAAAAAAAAAAACTCTCGGAATCAAATTCATAAGTAAAAGCATCCCAGAGTTATTAATACTTTAAATGACAGTGGTCAGATGTGCAAAAAATGCTCTGGTCCTTAAAGGGGTACTCCGCCCCTAGACATCTTATCCCCTATCCAAAGGATAGGGGATAAGATGTCAGATCGCCGCGGTCCCGCTGCTGGGGACCCCCGGGATCGCCGCTGCGGCACCGCGCTCTCATTACTGCACAGAGCGAGTTTGCTCTGTGCGTAATGATGGGCGATACAGGGGACGGAGCAGCGTGACCTCATGGCTCCGCCCCTTGTGACATCGCGGCGCATCCCCTTAATGCAAGTCTATGGCAGGGGGTGTGATGACCGCCATGCCCCCTCCCATAGACTTGTATTGAGGGGGCGGGCCGTGACATCATGAGGGGCAGGGCCATGACATAATGCTCCGGCCCCTGTATTGCCCGTCATTACGAGCAGAGTGATCTCGCTCTGTGCAGTAATGATAGCGCGGTGCCGCAGCGGCGATCCCGGGGGTCCCCAGCAGCGGGACCGTGGCGATCTGACATCTTATCCCCTATCCTTTGGATAGGGGATAAGATGTCTAGGGGCGGAGTACCCCTTTAAGGTCATGGGGGGAGATTTATCAAAACCTGTCCAGAGGAAAAGTTGATGAGTCTCCCATAGCAACCAATCAGATCGCTTCTTTCATTTTCAAAAATGAAAGAAGCGATCTGATTGGTTGCTATGGGCAACTCAAACTTTTCCTCTGGACAGGTTTTGAAAAATCTACCTCATAATGGGCTTGGTCCTTAATGGGTTAAAGACAAAAAAAGAATAACACAATGTTCCCTGAAATAACTTGAAACTGACAAAAGTAATAATCCATAATAATTTACTGAAAATGAACTCAAAGTCAGACATTGCTTTTGAATTTTGTTTCAACAGAATTATTTTGAAAAACAAAATAATGGAATTGGCCTGGACAAAAATGATGGTACCCCTAGTAAAGCTAGGAAACACTAAGGTACATCCAGCAATAACAGTCACAGGCGTCTCCAAACCTGTAATCAGTCAGTCTGCCTATATAAGGGTGAAAAGTAGCCATTGTGCTGGTCAATATCATGGTGTCCACCACAATGATCTTGGACCAAGGAGAAAATCAAGAGAGAAAATCATAGACAAGCATGTTAAAGGTAAAGGCAATAAGTCCATCTCCAAGCAGCTTGATGTTCCTGTGACTACAGTTGCACATATTTAGAATTTTAAAGGTCCATGGGACTGAAGAAGAAAATTGATGTCAACTTTCAAAAAGACATTAGAGGTAAACTCCAAGGTCAAGGTACATTAGTGTCAGATGGCACCATCTGTTGATGTTTGAGCCAAAGTGGACTTAAAAAAAAAAAAAAAAAAAAAAAAAAATAGTACTCCGGTGGAAAACATTTATTTTAAAAAAAATTTAAATCAACTGGTGCCAGAGAGTAAAACTGCTTTGTAAATTACGTCTATATCAAAATCTCGATCCTTCCAGTACTCATCAGCTGCTGTATGCTCCATAGGAAGTTTTTTTTATTTTTACATTTATTTTCTTTCTAACCACAGTGCTCCCTGCTGACACCTCTGTCCATGTCAGGAACTGTCCAGAGCAAAATAGGTTTGCTATAGGGATTTGATTCTGACATGGACAGTTCCTGACATGGACAGAGGTGTCAGCAGAGAGCACTATGGTCAGACAGAAAAGAAGTTCAAAAAGAAAAGAACTTCCTGTGGAGCATACAGCAGCTGAAAAGTACTGGAAGGATTAGGATTTTTAAATAGAAGTAATTTACAAATCTGTATAACTTTCTGGCACCAGTTCATTTAAACCTTTAATGGTTGACTGGTTCACTGTTGAAAGCATATCATAAAAAGGGAGTCTGGAATTTGACAAAATGCACACTGACAAGCCACAAAGTTTCTGGGAGAATGTCTTTTGGACAGACGAGACAAAACTGGAGCTTTTTGGCAAGTCACATCAGCTCTGTTTGCAGATGCAAAAATAAAGCATACAAAGAAAAGAACACTGTACCTACTGTGATGCATGAAGGAGGCTCGGTTATGTTTTGGGGCTGTTATGCTGCATCTGGCAAAGGGTGTCTTGAATCTGTATAGGACAATGAAATCTCAAGCATATGAAGGCATTCTGGAGTGAAATGGAGCTTTCAGGAAGCTTGGTCTCCATTGCAGGTCTTGGGTCCTTCAACAGGATAATGACCCAAAACATGCAGCTAAAAAAAAATGCCTAAGAGCAATGCATTAGATTATTCTGAAGTGGCCTTCTATGAGCCCTAATGTGAAGCCTATTGAAGATCTGTGGAAGGGGCTGAAGTCACCCTTTACACCTGAGACAGCAGTATCTTATAAAGGAGCGGGCCAAGATTACTGTAGACATCTCACTGAGAATTACAAAGATTCCTTAAAGGGGTGCTCCACTGGAAAACATTTTTTTATTAAAATCAACTTGTACCCAAAAGTTAAACTGATTTGTATATTACTTCTATTTAAAAATCTTAATCCTTCCAGTATTTATCAGCTGCTGTATGATCCACAGGAAGTTCTTTTCTTTTTGAATTTCCTTTCTTACTTACCACAGTGCTCTCTGCTGACACATCTGTCCATTTTAGGAACTGTCCAGAATAGGAACAAATCCCCATAGAAAACCTATCCTGCTCTGGACAGTTCCTGACATGGACAGAGGTGTCAGCAGAGAGTCAAACAGAAAGGAAATTCAAAAAGAAAATAACTTCCTGTGGATCATACAGCAGCGTATAAGTACTGGATGGATTAAGATTCTTAAATAGAAGTAATTTACAAATCTGTTTAATTTTCTGGTACCAGTTGATTTAAAAAGTTTTTCAGTGGAGTACCCCTTTAATCACAGTGACTGCCTCAAAAGGCTGTGCAACAAAATAAATAGAATGTTCAGGGAACCATTATTATTGTCCAGGTCATTATTCTATTTTTCAAAATGATTCTGTAAAACCAATTCAAAAGCAGTAGTTTTCAGTAAAGCTTCATTCATTATTACTTTTGTCAGTCTCAAGTTATTTCAGGGAGCATTGTGGGGTTTTCTGTCTTTAACGGAAGGTTACAAAAATGTTGTCCACATCTATATATGTGGCGGATTGCCTGCTGCAGATTTTATCATTGACAAACCAGCAGAAAATCCACAACAGAAAATATAGTATGTGTGAACATACCCTTAGAAGATAAAGCCAACCCAAAAGTTTAAAAAAAAAAAAAAAAAAACATTTACCAATGCACAATACACGATCCACGATGTGGTGATCACTAAAAGTGTAATCCATCTGCCTGCTTGCAACAGTTTCCAAAAACATTTAAAATCAGCAAGGTTATTAAAAGACAAGTTATCATGCCTGGAGCAAGCAATGTTCAAGTAGTGAAACTTGATACTAGGAACAGTCAAGTCAAGCTTGTTCACAGACAAAAATACACACATATATATAACATTGCTAAGAACAGTTCAAAACACAGTATCCAAAACATCAGGAAAGGAGAAAACACTTTTCATAATACATTGGACTTGGCAAATTAACAAGAATCCCCAAGAACACATATACACTGCTCAAAAAAATAAAGAGAACACTAAGATAACACATCCTAGATCTGAATGTATGAACTAATCGTAGGAAATACTTTTGTCTTTACATAGTTGAATGCGCTGACAACAAAATCACACAAAAATGATCAATGGAAATCAAATTTGTCAACCCATGGAGGTCTGGATATGGAGTCACACTCAAAATCAAAGTGGAAAACCACTCTACAGGCTGATCCAACTTTGATGTAATGTCCTTAAAACAAGTCAGAATGAGGCTCAGTAGTGTGTGTGGCCTCCACGTGCTCGTATGGTCTCCCTACAATGCCTGGGCATGCTACAGATGAGGTGGCGGATAGTCTCCTGAGGGATGTCCTCCCAGACCTGGACTAAAGCATTTGCCAACTCCTGGACAGTGGTGGTGCAACGTGGCGTTGGTGCATGGAGCGAGACATGATGTCCCAGATGTGCTCAATCGGATTCAGGTCTTGGGAATGGGCAGGTCAGTCCATAGCATCATTACCTTCCTCTTGCAGGAACTGCTGACACACTTCAGCCAGTCCAGTCTAGCATTGCCTTGATTTAGGAGGAACCCAGGGCCAACCGCACCAGCATATGGTCTCACAAGGGGTCTGAGGATCTCTACCTGATGGCAGTCAGGCTATCTCTGGCAAGCACATGGAGGGCTGTGCGGCCCCCCAAAGAAATGCCACCCCACACCACTGCCAAACTGGTCATGCTGGAGGATGTTGCAGGCAGCAGAACGTTCTCCACGGCAGGGCTCTGGCAGTGCTCCTCTTTGCACAAAGGCGGAGGTAGAGGTCCTGCTGCTGGGTTGTTTCCCTCCTACAGCCTCCTTCACATCTCCTGATGCCTGTCTCCTGGTAGCCCCTCCATGCTCTGGACACTACACTGACAGACACAGCAAACCTTCTTGCCACAGCTCGCATTGATGTGCCATCCTGGATGAGCTGCACTACCTGAACCACTTGTGTGGGTTGTAGACTTCATCTACACTAAAGTGAAAGCACCACCAGCATTCCCAAAGTGACCAAAACATCAGCCAGCAAGCATAGGAACTGAGAAGTGGTCTGTTGTCACCACCTGTAGAACCACTCCTTTATTGGGGGGGGGGTGTCTTGCTAATTGCCTATAATTTCCACCTGTTGTCTGTTCCATTTGCACAACAGCATGTGAAATTGATTGTCAATCAGTGTTGCTTCCTGAGTGGACAGTGTGATTTCACAGAAGTGTGATTGACTTGGAGTTACATTGTGTTGTTTAAGTGTTCCCTTTATTTTTTTGAGAAGTATAGTTTATCTGTAGTTATGAACAATGATGATAATGCATCAGAAAATGATATGAAATAGAATAAGAATGGAAACTGGTGAAGTCTAAATTACTTCCGTGCAATGGAAAAAATGCTAGAGAACACTGGAGCAAATTCTTGCCACAACACAGACAATAGGCTGTCAGACATAAAATAGTCATCCATTTACTGGCAGCAGATATGTTTCTTAGCACACAAGGTTAAAACAGCAGCCAAACCCATTCAGCATTTCCACTTCATGGAATACAGGGCCCTCAAGACTCAAGTACCTAATAATCATCATTTCACAAGTTTCCTGACAAAGGAAATATGATCCTGCTATAGTCATCTAACATCATAGAAATATATACAGATAGCAGCTCCATAATTGTTAGGATGGATGTACAATAACCTACTGACGTGTTATTAGAACTACCAGGCAGCCGCCTCATTTCCTTCACAAATCCTCATGTGGAGCTGCAAGTCACAGCTTCCTAAATAGTCGTCTCAAGATATTAACAGGGACATTTTAGTTAGTTGGTAGACTTTTTTTTGCAGGGTCTGTAATAGTCCAGCATCACAGCAAATGTCATCTTAAAACTTTATTAATGTGTTTTAGAATAACCCCTTAACATAGCCATAAATAGCCAAATGAATAACACTTTACATAGAAGAAATAGGAATAACTCCTTAATCATAGTCCTAACCAAGGCTAAGCTGTTAATGACAAGGCTCATGTTGGCATATGTGCATGTCTGGATTGTTATAATGAATCGATAAAGATGGAAGATTTCACTGACAGCAGGGTCGCTGACACTAACCTGAATATACACATACAATATTACCGGGTAAAAATAGTTGCAGCCATTCAGGACATATTCATCTTGAACAGAGGAATGACATACCGTATATACTCGAGTATAAGCCGAGTTTTTCAGCACGATTTTTCGGGCTGAAAATGCCCCCCTTGGCTTATACTCGAGTGAACTCTCTGCCTGTCAATCCCTTCTCAGTGGTCTTCAACCTGCGGACCTCCAGATGTTGCAATACTACAACTCCCGGGGCATGCTGGGTGCTGTAGTTTTGAAACCTCTGGAGGTCCGCAGGTTGAAGACCACTGTGGCCTTCGTCATCATCCAGCCCCCCCCCCCCCCCCTTTTGTTTTGTACTCACCTCCCCTCGGCAGGAAGTTAGGGTGAGCTGGTCCGGGCCATCTATGCTGCAGGGACCGTCGTTCGGGGCTGTCCATTTTCACCGGGGGGGGGGGCCCTCTTCTCCACTCCGGGCCCGGCCCCAGACTAGTGACGTTGCCTTGACGACGCACATTGCGCATGAACGTCCCTGTGCGTCGTCGTCAAGGCAATGTCACAAACCGCGGAGAAGAGGGCCCGAAGCGCGGAGAAGAGGGCCCCCTGGTGAAAATGGACAGCCCCGAACGACTAACCATCCCCAGCAGACGTCCCTGCAGCTCACCCTAACGTCCCGCCGAGGGGAGGTGGGTACAAAACAAGAGGGGGGGGGGGCTGGATGATGACGAAGGCCGCAGTGGTCTTCCGGGCTTCCGATGGCTGTCCGGGCATGCTGAGAGTTGTAGTTTTGCAACATCTGGAGGTCCGCAGGTTGAAGACCACCGATGAAGGGATTGACAGGCGGTGATGATGAAGGGGGAGGGGATGATGACGGGGGTCTGGATGATGACGGGGGTCTGGATGATGACAGGGGGGGGGGGGGGGAAATGATGACATGGGGGATGATGTATTTCCCACCCTAGGCTTATAGTCGAGTCAATAATTTTATTTTATTTTTTTTCTCTCTTCCTGTTTTTTTTGGGGGTGAAAATAGGGGCCTCGGCTTATATTCGGGTCGGCTTATACTCGAGTATATACGATATGTCCATAAGGGTGTCCGCTGTGGCAATTTCCTGTCTCTTTTAGTCTATCAAAACAGGAGAAGAACCCCTTATAAGCGGGGGTTTTCTCTCTTTCTACACAAACATCATTGGTTATCCTTTTATCTGTTCTATTACTCATTTTTTGTATAGCAAAATGGGATTGGGAACTCTGTTGTTTTAAAGGAGTACTGCAGCCATATAACACTTATTCCCTATCTGCAGGATAGGGGATAAGTGTCTGATCGCAGGGGGTCCTACCGTTGGGACCTCCCTTGATCTACTGTACGGGGCCCCAGCTTAGCCGGGGCTCTCCCCATGCAGGAGGCGTGTCGGACGATGGGTGAGGTAGAAATGCAGCATTCGTACATCCTCGACTCTCCTATAGAGCTGAATGGAGGGGGAGTGTCTGTCGAGCTCTTAGTGAGTAAGAACACCAGCTAAATACAACCCCAATGGTGGGCAACCTATTTATCTTTAAAAAAATAATTGATTAATAATTATGGAGGTTGAAACCCCCCCAAAAAAAAAAACTTTTAAATATATTGATGACTATCTTTGTACCATATGGTGAAGTTTTGGAAATATTATAATATGCACATTAAATATAAATTTCTGTAATAAACATAACAATGCCCCTTACCATTGAAGCTCCTCTCCAAGCCTCTCGGAGGCATCCTCTGGGAGTACATTGTACATGTCATCTTCTTCAAGCTTTCTTTTGTGACCAATAATAAAAAGAGAATTGAGCCAACTGAAAATAAAGAGAGAAAAAAAGAGTAAACTTTATATTCTCCAATGTAACATGATAGTAAGATAATGTTATGTCAATACCCACCCGCAGTATTTTGCCAGAATGGTCTTCTCATGGAATAATAGAAGGCAGATTGTCACTGCTACTTTTAGTGAAACATTCAATCACTGTGTAGCCCTAGCCTAAAACCCTATATGAACCATGCAGAAAAGAAATACAGTGACCCTCCGACCTACGATGGCCCCGACATACGATAATTTCAACATATGCATGTTGAAGGCAGCATCAACATACGATGCTTTTGTATGTCGGGGCCATCGCATAAGCGGCTATCCGGCAGCGCAGACTGCTTCAGCTGCCGCCGGATAGCCGTTTACGGTGCCCCGTGAGCTCCGGTGACGATCACTTACATGTCCTCGGGGCTCCGGCGCATCCTCTTGGGGATCCCCTGCATCGTTTGTGCTCTCCATCGACATCATGAAGTCGCTGCACACGCCGTCCCATCATCCAATAGGAACGACGTGCGTAGCGACGGGATGGCGGCGACGGAGAGCGCGGATGACGGGGAAGCAGAGGCCTTGGCGGAGCGTCGGGGACACCTCGGGGACGCGGCAACATCCCGGGCAGCGGTGACGGTCCGGAGCGGCGGGGACAGGTGAGTACAACTTCCTCTAACAATGGTCTACAACCTGCGGACCTCCAGATGTTGCAAAACTACAACACCCAGCATGGCCGGACAGCCAACGGCTGTCCTGGCATGCTGGGTGTTGTAGTTTTGCAACATCTGGAGGTCCGCAGGTTGTAGACCACTGTTCTATACTTTACATTGCACGAAATCCCTCAACATGCGATGGTTTCAACAAACGATGGTCCGTTTGGAACGGATTACCATCGTATGTTGAGGGACCACTGTATCTACTACCTGGTAGGTCTGTACAGAGTTAAACTGCATTCTCAACAAAAAGTACACATACTAGTTGGCAAAACCTCTAGACCAGGCATGAATAAAACCCTTCATACATTTAGAGTCCAGCATTTTACTTTGCTACCAAACCTCAAAACTAATGTTTAGATTTGTAATTAGAAGAAGCAGGATATAGTGCAAATGAAATCTATGTACTACTAGAAACAAACCTGTAGTATAGACGATAAATAAAACCAATAATAGGAAAGTGCTGGGATGTTTATGTATGTTTTGGTATAACTTTCAGCTATTAGTCTCTGGGAGTTTACATAATCTCCATAGTTATTTCCATGAGAGAAGAAGTAAGACAGTCAGGTGTGAATGCAGGTAAAGTGTTACATAAAGGACCATGGGTGTGCAAAGGAAAAGTTGCCCAGTTGCCCATAGCAACCAATCCGATTGCTTTTTTATTTTTATTTTGCAGAGGCCTTGGTAAAAATGAAAGAAGAGAGCTGATTGGTTGCTATGGGCAACTTTTCTACCTGACAGGTTTTGATAAATCTCCCCCCATATGTACAATTGGAGTTCTATGTAAACCTAGGTGAAAAAAGCATAAGGAAGAGAATTTAATTATTATTACTTTATTTATTAACATTGTGCACTAAACTTGCACCAAAATGTCCCTGTGTTGTATTTGTACTCTGTTCACTTCTTTCAGGTATTTTTTCAAATGTGGGCCAAAAATTTACTTTAATAGAAAAAGGATAAATAAATTTAAAAAAATTGTGAAACTTGGGTGCATTGCCAATGCACTAATTTCCCATTCCGCCACAACCCAAGGGTGCTCTATTGGATTGAGATCTGGTCACTATGGAAGCCATTGGAGTCCAGTGTACTCATTGTCATGTTCAAGAAACCAGTTTGAGATTGTGTAAGCTTTGTCACATGATGCATCAAAAGATAAGTACACCTAGGGCTGGGCGGTGTACTGGTCCATACCGAATACCGAATTTTTTGGGCTGCACGATATGAATTTTCCCCCATACCGCAATACCGGTTGGGCCCCTCCCCCTCGGGAATGTATCATCAGCCCAGCGCAGCGCTGTCCCCACATCGGGGAACTAATCCTATGTGACCCGCCAGCGCTGTTCTGCCACCCCCCCCCCCCCCCACAATTAATGATCAGCCCAGCGGGGTACTACTCACATATGTCACCTTCAAGCACTGCCCTCCTCCTCTTTGTTGGGGGTCGCCGGAACTCTATACTGTATGCCAGTGGTCTCCAACCTGCAGATCTCCAGATGCTGCAAAACTACAACTCCCAGCATGCCCGGACAGCCAACGCAAAATATTGCTATTATCTAAGCACTACTGGGTAGAGAAACAGTGGGCCGTACAATGGAGGGGCCGGCTGTGCGCATGGGAGCCGACAACACCGGAGCAGAGCCTGGCTCCGGCAGTAAGCTTAGCTCCCATGCAGCACAGCCTGGCTTGGCCCCTTCAGTATGCAGCCTGTGTCTCCTGCCAGTAGGGCCCAGCACTGGGAAGAGGTTAACCCCACCACGGTAAGCCACCATTGATAAATGGTGCAGCCATGCGGTGGGTCTAGGAAGAGAGCTCAGGAGCTAAGCTCGCTTCATAGTGGCTAATACTGGACATCACCAATCCGGGTGATGTCCAGCATTAACCCCTTAGACGCTGTGATCAAAGTTGATTGCAGCGTCTAAAATGCAGAGGCAAGTGCCAGTAGCTCAGTGGAGCTGATCAGGACACCCGTTGCAAAATGGCGCCGGTCCCGATCAGCTGAGAGGGGGAGTGGAGGTTCCCTACCTTCGTCCGTCCGGTCTGATCAGCGCTCCAATTATGCAGGCCGCCTCAGCAGCCTGTAGTAATGGAGTGCCGATAACACTGATCAATGCTATGTTTAGGGCACAGCAAAAGACCGGAAGTACTGTAATAGGGGGAGATTTATCAAAACCTGTGCAATGGAAAAGTTGTCCAGTTGCCCATAGCAACCAATCAGATTGTTTCTTTCATTTTTCACAGGCCTTTTCAAAAATAAAAGAAGCGATCTGATTGGTTGCTGCATGGAAGTTTTGCTACATATTCAGTGATAGTTTATTCAAATTTACACCAATGTTGTGCCATAATTCATTTGACAACCCACCAATTTAATGATCCATTTTCCTATATTTTTCTAGGAGTTCAAAAGTTTATACAAACGTGACAAATTTTTTCCCCCATATTCCAACTTACCAAACCCTCAAAAATTCAATGATTTTTTTATAGCGAAACTATTTTTATCTATCGTAAAAGCCACCATATATTTAATTTGGATATAGTAAAACATGTAATTATCCTTCATCCCAAAGTGTTTAAATTCGTACAAAATTCAATTTTCAAACATTTGACTGACCCAAAAAATTTTTTTTTAAATTATATATATATATATATATATATATATATATATATATATATATATATATATATATATTTCTTCCAATAATTGCTTTCGCAAGTCAGTAATTCTGTGAAATTCCTATTCCCCCACAGTGGCATGAAGTTCATACTATTTACTCCTATTAGACTCCCTCTCAATGAGCACCATATTTTGTCACATTTTCCCAAAAGGTTACCCAACCCCCGATCCTTTTCCACCAAAGATTCTAGTTCACGGAATACAAAATTATTTACTAAACCCTTATCTTTTACCAATTTACTAAGAAAGGAAAAAACTAGTGCAACGGTAGTGTTCATGTAGCCTAGATTGGGTATCATTGTAATCATATGGACCTACAGAATAAAGATAATGGGGTAGATTTATAAAAACCTGTCCAGAGGAAAAGTTGCTGTACTGCCCATAGCAACCAATCAGATTGCACTGCATAGAATCAAATCCCTCCCACCCTCACAATTGACTAAATTGTGTTTTTTTTTTTTTTTTTTTTTTTTTTTCAATTTCTCCCAAAATATTTTCTGTTTCGCCATAGATTCTGTGGTAAAATGAGTGATGTCCTTACAAAGTACAATTGGTGGCGCATAAAACAAGCCCTCAGATGGGCACCTATTAGCAGCCAGGGACCGCTGGTAATGACAGACATCCATGATCACGCTGATGTCCGCCATTAACCTCTCAGATCCTGTGAGCAATACAGATCACGGCATCTGCAGCAATGTGCATGTTTAAATAGATCATCTGTTATGGCGGCAGGAGGTCCAGTCATCTGCCTCTGGCCGTCTCCTGAGGTCTCCTGCTCTGGTGTGAGATCGAGCAGATCAGAGCAGAATATCGCCGATAACACTGATCAGTGCTATGCCCTATGCATAGCACTGAACAGTATTAGAAATCAAATGATTTGCTATAGATAGGGGACTATGGGTGCATAAAAAGTGTAAAACAAAAAGTAAAAATATTTCAAAAAAAAGTTAAAGTAAAAATAAATAAATAAAAAAAAGTGAAAAATACCCTCCCCCCCCAATAAAATGGAAATGGTCCCTTTTTCCCCCCATTTTAACCCCACAAAGCATAAAGAAAAATTTAATAAACATATTTGGTATCACCGCGTCACTAAATGTCCAAACTATCAAAATAAAATGTTAATGATCCAGTACGGTGAACTGCTGAAATTCTCAGACCAGCCCATCTGGTGCCAATAACCATATAAAATTCAAAATCACTTAGTATATAGATAGACGATACAATGTGTCTCCTTTCCCTAATAGCTAGCTAAGTCAATAGTTTGCAACTAAGAGTAAGATTAGCCTAGACAGTCTGAAAATGCAACAGATATATCAAACAGCCTGAGCCACTGTGATAAATCTGCAACATTCTTATAGACTGTCAATCCGGCACGGAGATTCCGCTGCAGCAGAGTCCTGTTGAATTCAACGGGATTCTGCTGTGTTTTGCATTCCCCCAACTCTGCCCCCCCATTTGCCACATTATTTCCCGTCCTCCTCTGGGGATTTGGATTTATCGGCATATTACAATATTACACGCATGTAGGGTTTCTGTCTCATGTTTAGGGCATGTTACATGACAATTAATACGTTATTTTTATCAGAAACAAAAGAGCAAAATGAATTAGCCAAAAGAGCATCAGATAAGACTGGATAATTACATAGATTTTTCCTTTCCAGGTAGACGCCCCAGAAATTATTTTAAGAAGACCTAGTTCATAAAAAATCCAAGAATGCTTCTAATGACATTGGCCATGCTTCTGACAGTAACTATCTGCATGCTGCCCTATTGTGTGAGCAATAGATCTCACTGAACGGAAACAAGGATTTTGGAAAGTAGTGCTATTAATTGTTCTTTGAAGATCCCTTGAGAATTTCTTACCCAGTGCTTACAGAACCTGAATACATGAGGCCTCCCAAGTAGTGGTCCCAGGTATTGTTACTACAAGGAGTACAATTCAGATGGTAAACCTATTCTTTGTATTAATACTGTAGATTTTATGACCGATTCAGACACAGCAGATAAAATTCTCCAGCAAATGTGAAAGTATATATGCATGTGTTCCACAGCTTTAGTGTCGTACACAGCAGGGGGGAGAGGGTAGTGGATGCTAACTGGGAGTAGTAGGTGATGTCAGGTGGCAGGGTGGTGTTGCTAACCTGATGGTCCATGTTGAACCCAAATACTGTACTCATGTCTAATAAGTTGTCCCTGTGGTTTGAATTGCAGGAATGAAAAATCCGTACATTCAGCAGGGAGAGTCAAGTCTCCATTCTAGAGATCATAAGTGCTCCCAGGTCATACCCCGTGGGTAGGGAATACATTTTTAAGAGAAGGAATCAGTAACACCACAAAAAGTTGCAGCCCTAGCTAAACCACAGATGATTTGTTTCATCCCAGCTCAGTTGTATTCATACATTTTATTAATGCAGCTGGGTCATGTGAAGTGGTCTCTCTATGTAATTAACCTTCTATTAATTACATTATCACTTATAAGATCCTTCATGGTCAGCCCTTAAGACCCCTCTCCTCAGACAGCCCTTAAGACCCCTCTCCTCAGAGACCCACCCTTTTTGTTGCCCTGTATATCTCCACACACAGCTGATAAAGATAAGAATGTCTGACAAGGGGGACTGGAAAAGCAGTGAGGATAGTAGGCAAGTCTATACGGTGATAAAAGAGGTACTCCGCCCCTAGACATCTTATCCCTTATCCAAAGGATATAGGATAAGATGCCTGATTGCAGGGGCCCCGCTGCTGGGGACCCCCACCATCTCTCCTGCAGTATCATGACGTCACAGTCCCACCCCTCCCATTAGCTTGACTTGAGGGGGCGGAGCGTGACAACATGAGGGGGAGGGGCCATCACGTCAAGAGACTGCAGGAGAGATCGCAGGGGTCCCCAGCGGCAGGAACCCAGCGATCAAACATCTTATCCCCTATCCTTTGAATAGGGGATCTAATGTCTAAGGGCGGAGTACCCTTTAACTACAGAGCTATACAACTCTCCTAATCACATTGACTGTATGCCGTGTGGACATTCTGTAGTGTCCTATATGATGCACCCTCATACTGCTTTCCTGCTCTTAATAGCTAATAGTGAAAATATTTTAAGTACTTTCACTCATACTGCGTTTTCTGCGGATTTGATGCTGTGTTCAATCATTTCCTTACATTGATTTACCAGCATCAAAATCACTGAATCAAATCTGCTACATCAAATCCACAGCAAACAAGGTAGATGTGAATGTACACTAAAGTTGCATATTATACTCTATACTGTGATTCAGGAGACAGTATATCACTTCTATCAGATCTATCACTTATAACAAATTCAGTGAGGAGATGCCAAACCCTTTGCAAAGCCAGAGGCATCATGGAAAATGTAGGCTGAGCAGTAGGAGAGACATATCATAGGGAAAATTGGAATGTCTCTCAGAGGAAGAAAGCTCATTCATACCACATCAATAATGTCTTCATAAAGGATGTACCAGTATACCAACATCTGGGGAACACCATTTACAGGTACATCTGAATATGTATATATCAAATAATGACATCCATGCATAAACAGAATAATAACCACAGTGAATTCATTCTTTGTACTGTACAACATAACGTGTAACAGGTAATAAGTAATAAACTGGTACAAATATCAACATAATACAAAAATATCATATACAGTCCAAATAGGCACTATTCTGTGTTTTAGAACTTCAGGGAAACTGATGAGACAAATCATAATCATATTGTGGAGGATAGGATTTCAGGCGTGTGAATGGCTTAGCCCAGATCTGACCTCTTAAATACTTTTCAGCTGGTTACAGAACAATTCGACTTTAGGGATCATACAGGATCTCTTTATGTTAGAATTAAAGGGGTACTCCATTGTAAAACTTTTTTTTTTTTTTTAAATCAACTGATGCCAGAAAGTTAACCCCTTAAGGTTGTTTTCCGTTTTTTCACTTTCGTTTTTTTCCTCCTTACATTTAAAAAATCATAACCCATTCAATTTTGCACCTAAAAATCCATATGATGACTTATTTTTTGCGCCACCAATTCTACTTTGTAATGAAATCAGTCTTTTTACACAAAACTCTACAGCGAAACGGGAAAAAATATCATTGGGAGACAAAATAAAATAAAATAAAAAACACCATTTTGTAACTTTTGGGGGCTTCTATTTCTACACCGTACACCTGATCTTTATTCTGTAGGTCCATACGATTAAAATGATACCCTACTTATATACGTTTGATTTTGTCGTACTTCTGAAAAAAAATCATAACTACATGCAGGAAAATGTATAAGTTTAAAATTGTCATCCCTATAGCTTTTTTTTTTTCCGCTTATGGGGTGTTATG
This sequence comes from Hyla sarda, assembly GCF_029499605.1. Lineage (NCBI taxonomy): Eukaryota > Metazoa > Chordata > Amphibia > Anura > Hylidae > Hyla > Hyla sarda. The sequence goes on from NC_079190.1 coordinate 156,465,626, forward strand.
GAGGTATGAGGGCTCATTTTTTGCACCGTGACCTGAAGTTTTTAGCGGTACCATTTTTGTTTTGATTGGACTTTTTGATCGCTTTGTATTCAGTTTTTCATTATATAAAAAGTGACCAAAAATACACTATCTTGGACTTTGGAATTTTTTTGCGCGTACGCCATTGACCATGCGGTTTAACGATATATTTTTATAATTCGGACATTTCCGCACGCGGCGCTACCACATATGTTTATTTACACAGTTTTTTTTTTAAATGGGAAAAGGGGGGTGATTCAAACTTTTATTAGGGAAGGGGTTAAATGATCTTTATTCACTTCTTTTGCAATGTTATAGCTCCCATAGGGAGCTATAACACTGCACACACTGATCTTTTACATTGATCACTGGTTTCTCATAGGAAACCATTGATCAAGGATTCTGCCGCTTGAATGCTCATGCCTGGATCTCAGGCACTGACCAGTCATTCAGCGATCGAACATCAGGAGGCAAGGTAAGGGACCCTCCTGCTGTGTCACAGCTGTTCGGGATGCCGCGATTTCGCCGCAGTGATCCCGAACAGCCCCCTGAGCTAGCCAGCAACGTTTTAGTTTCACTTTAGATGCGGCGTTCAACTTTGAACGCCACATCTAAAGGGTTAATAGAACGCAGCACTGTGATCAGTGCCGCGCGCTATTAGCCTGGGCCTGACCCGCTATAAACAGGAGCGGACTCAGGACGTACCTGTACGTCCTTGGTCTTTAAGAGGTTAAACAGATTTGTAAATTAATTCTATTTAAAAATCTTAATCCTTCCAGAACTTATCAGCTGCTGTATGCTCCACAGGATGTTGTATTTCTTTCTGGAGTTCTTATCAGTCTCACAGTACTCTCTGCTGACACCTCTGTCCGTATCAAGAACTGTCCAGAGCAAGAGAGGTTAGCTTGTACTCTGGACAGTTCCTGACATGAACAGATATGTCAGCAGAGAGCACAATGGTAAGACTGAAAAGAATTCCAGAAAGAAATAAAACTTCCTGTGGAGCATACAGTAGATGATAAGTACTGGAAGGATTGAGATTTTTAAATAGAAGTAATTTACAAATCTGTACAACTTTCTGACACCAGTTGATTTTAAGAAAATTGTTGTCCCCTTTAAAGGCTATGGACACCATTGAATACATTTTTTTCTTACTTTGTACTTATTATGGTGCAACATTTTTTCTTTATGTCTTTATTAAAAATATACCTAGATTATCTTCTACATCCTCTCTTTTACAGACTATTGGCTAAGTCTGTAAAAAAGATAGGATTGGTCAACTGCACATCTCCCTGTGCAAACTGGGTATATACCGTCAATAATTATATAAGTGAAGGGCCACACATATGAACAAGCAATCATTCATACAGCCCTTGTCACAAAAACTGAGCCATGTAAAGGATTTTGGTGAGCATCAATCTAATGGAGCGTATCGGGCAGATGTCTGCTTGACTAAAAGGATCCTTAGAAGTTATTAAGGAAGAGATAAGGACTAGAAAAAGACCTGTTAAAGCAGCTATTCTAATAAAAAAAAAAAAAAAACTGTAAGGGCTCGTTCACACAGCCGCCTGCTCCCGTCAAAAAATGCCCGTTATGCAACCCGTTTGCTAATTTTGCAAACGGGTTGTAAAGGGCTGTAAACAGATCCTATTGATCTCAATGGGATTTTTTTTTACAGTCCTTTATCACCCGCTTGCACCAGTTATGTTTCTAACCAGTTATTTTTGACGTACAAAAGACGTTCCATGCAATTTTTTTGCCCGTCAAAAATAACGGGTGAAAAACGGGTCTTTTAAATTTAACATTGAAGTCTATGGGAAACGGGTTACAAACAGGTTACCCTTTAATGTACCCGTTAGTCCCTGTTAATTTTAATCCGTTTTTCACCTCTATTTTCTTCTGAGCATGCTCAGAAGAGGTGGCATGAACCAGGAATTAACGGATTAAAAGGATATAATATAGGAGTTTTCAACCATTAAAAAAAAACGGGTTACTAGACCAGTTTGCAATCAGTTTGCACCCGTTGGTAACCCGTTTTTTTCATGTTCTGTTATTTTACTTGAACGGGTGAATATCGGGGCGGGAACCAACGCCTGCGTGAACTTAGGCTTTTTTTATTTGTCCCTTAGGCTATGTTTGTTGTGCCATAACTGCAAAGCAAGAATAAACAAATGCATTCAAAATGTGTTTATGGCCTTTAACCCCTTAAAGGGGTACTCCGGTGGTTAATTTTTTGACTATATGGCATCTTCTTTGCAAGTTTAGTTTTTTTGCAATATACATGTGTTATATGTTTTGGCAGCATGTGTGTGTTTACCTACCTGTTTGTTGGGCAGGAAGTTCTGTAGTTCAGAGGATTTTCTTTTACTGTCGTCCACCAGGTTCTGAGTCTTCTGAATCTCTTGTGGACAAGACGTCAGAGCTTTTTTTCTCTCTGTCTGCATGACAGTTATAAGCCACGCCCCCTCATCTCCCCCCTCCCGAGTTCTGCATGAGAAGCCATAGTACACAGCTCCTTATCTCCCCTCCCCCCCCTGCTCTGCTCCTGAGGACGCAGGTCTGCACAGGAGAACGGAACACAGAAGATAAATGTGTTATCTGAAGAGGAGGATGAGAAAGTGCACGGGCCAGGGATGTACAGACCACAGGGGAAGAAATCTCATACTGGATCTCTATATGTGAGGGAGGGGAGGGGGACTCCTGAATGACACATGCTGGGAATTGTAGGTTGTAGTCCCTGTTATGTGTGAGTATGCTAGTGTTTCCAAACCAGTGTGCCTCCAGCTGTTGCAAAACTGCAGCTCCCAGCATGCCCTGACAGACTTTGGGCATGCTGGTAGTTGTACATTTGCAACAGCTGGAGGCACACTAGTTGGGAAACACTGTTCTAGCCTATTCAGCATACACATCATGTTACACCAGTGTTTCCCAACCAGTGTGCCTCCAGCTGTTACAAAACTACAACTCCTAAGGCTGTCAGGGCATGCTGGGAGTTGTAGTTTTGCAACACCTGGAGGCACCCTGGTTGGGAAACACTGGTGCATGCCCTATAGAGGTGTGGTGAACTACAACCCCCAGGAGACCACAGAGGCAGCATGCTGGTGTTATACCACAGACTGAAGACTCCTGAATGACATGCTGGGAGTTGTAGTCCCTTTTGTGTGTGTATGCCAGTGTATCCCAACCAAGGCTGATTATATTAGTGTGCTGTGTATAAGGGGCCTGACCCGGGAAAATAGTAGAATGGGTAAAGGGCGGAACAAACAAACAAAGGATCTGCCCCAAACCAGCAAGGCATGAGGCATGCTGGGATTTGTAGTTTTCAGCACAGCAAGAAACAGGAAATAGAAGCAAAGATAGGAAAACAAAGTGGGGGATAAAAAGACAACAAATAACGGAAAAAGAGTAGGCTAAACAACAAGAATAGAAATGAAACAAGACAAATAGGGTAAGTCAAAAATGGAAAAACACGTTGACCACCGGAGTACCCCTTTAAGGACTCCGATCATTTGGACAATTTTGTCTTCTAAAAATCATAACTCTTATATTTTCATCCACAGACTAGTATGAGGGCTTGTTTTTTGCGCGACCAGTTGTCCTTTATAATGACATCACTCATTTTACCATACAATGTATGGCGCAAAAAAATATATATATATTTGTGTGGGGAAATTGATAAGAAAACCGCAATTTTGCTAATTTTGGAAGGTTTCGTTTTCATGCTGTACACCTTACGGTAAAATAGACCTGTTTTCTTTATTCTGTTTGTCAATAAGATTAAAATGATACCCATGATTACATACTTTTCTATTATACCGCTTAAAACAAAATTGCAAACTTTTTAACCAAATTAGTGCGTTAAAAATCCCTCTATTTTGCTGACCTATAACTTTTTCATTTTTCCGTCTAAGCGGCGGTATGAGGGCTAATTTTTTTGTGCCGTGATTTGTAATTTTTTTTTATACCACATTTGCATATATAGAACTTTTAACACATTTTTTTTATCAATTTTTTTGGAATAAAATGTTATAAAAAAAGCTATTTTGGACTTTTTTTTTGACGTTCGTGCTGTTCACCATATGGGATAATTAACATTATATTTTAATAGTTCGGATATTTACGCACGCAGCAATACCAAACATGTTTATTAAAAACTAATTTTTTTTTATGTATTTATTTTTACACTTTTTGGGGGTAAAATGGGGAAAAACAGACAATTTACATTTTTATTGGGGGAGGGGATTTTTTCAATTTTTTTAACTTTTATTTTTAAACTTTAATAGTCCCCATAGGGAACTATTTATAGCAATCATTTGATTGCTAATACTGTTCAGTGCTATGCATAGGACATAGCACTGATCAGTGTTATGGGATATCTTCTGCTCGATCTCAGACCAGAGCAGAAGACGCCGGGAGACGGACGGAAGCAGGTGAGGGGACCTCAGTCCACCATCACAGATGATCGGATCTACGCGGCAGCACTACGGGCGATCAGATTGTCCACATTAAGTGCCGCACTTCTGCAGATGCCGTGATCTTTATTGATCACTGCATCATAGGGGTTAATGGCGGACATCTGTTGGCCATTACCGGCGGGCTCCGATGGTCGCGGTTATGTATAGGACGTAAATGTACGTTCTGGTGCATTAAGTACCACCTTACCAGGACTGTATCCCCCTTTTCCAGCCCACCGAAGCACCTGAACTTATTTATGCAGGCTAAGGTCAGCAACTGCCGAGCCGAGAAGTTTGTGACGAATCCAATCACTGTAACTTCGCTCATCTCAACTTTTATTCCACTTTTTATTTATTTATTTATTTTTACACTATTAGTCCCCATAGGGGACTTTTAGGAGGAATCGTTAGATTCCTCATACAAATCATTGAAATTCAATAGAACTCCATTGATCTGTGTGTTCTGTGCTTGATTGATAAAGCCTGATGAGCCAGGCGCTATCAATCTCAGAGCCGCAGCAGCCAGGGAATGAGATATAAGCCCTCCGGCTACCTCCACAGTGGATTGCCCCCCCTGCGATAGCCACCCGCATATCGGCTATTAACGGCGGCTCCCAGCTACAGGAATCAGCTAGGGGCCAGCCGGTATGATTGTAGTTTTGCAAGAGCAGAGTTTTACAAAGATTGTACCCTCAGCTGTTGTAAAACTAAAACTCCCAAGGATGTGTGGGCATGCTGAGAGTTGTAGTTTTGCAACAGCTAAAGGCAACACTGCTCCTGCACAGTGCTGTACAAACACTGCTGCTCCAGCTGTTGCAATGCAAAACTACAACTCCCAGCATGCTTGAACAGCAAAAGCTTTCTGATTCCTGAATGACAAAGAAGCTGATCTGACATTCAGGAGTCTGTGAAAGCTGAATGACACACATAGTGACAGCTATGTTGATTAGTATCCAGCTTTACAAGGAATGGATACAAAATATATGAATAAAAACTACTAGGGATGTATGTCACATGCTCCTCCATAGGATGCCATGATACGGATGGCAGAACGGGACAGCGACCGTGATGAAGACGGGAGAACAGGGCAGCAGAGCGGCAACACCTGACAGGCGCAAGTGAGCAACTACAAAAGTGGGGGCTGCTGTCTACAAGGGGAGGGGCTGCGGTCTACAGGGGGACTGCTACTAATGTCTGCAGGGGGGGGCTGCTGTCTACAGAGGGCTGCTGCTAATGTCTGCAACTATCTATAATACCTACAAGGGGATACTACCTACTATTAAACAATCTTACAAAAAAAGTCACCTGCACTAACGTCAATTTACAGGCAGATAGTGCAGGTGACCCGGTTTCTACCTCTGCTAACCATGTGAACATCGGCGCAATTGCTCCGTAGACACAGGTCTCGCCGCCAATGCAAATTCCCTGTTCTACCCAATGGAGAAGAGAGAAATCTCGGCTCATACTACAGCATTCACCTCCATTGCACACAACAAGGAACCCACATATCGGCACAGTAAGCAGAGCCTGAAACCGTTTCACCCTGGTGTCAGATTCCCTTTAAAATAAAAGTACTTGTAATTGGTATCAGCGAGTACTAGAATTAATTCATCCATACTCGTACACAGTCTTAAAAAAAAAAATGGTATCGGGACATCCCTAAAAACTACTGTGCAGTGATTTGCAGACTGCCAGGCTGCTCCCAGATTCAGAGCAATTGAGTCCCCACAGTAAGGGAGAGAGATGGACATGCCCCCTCCATAAGGAAAGAACAAAAAGCAAGTGAGCTACATATAAAATGCTATTTGTTAGGGATATATAGGTCCTAGACACATAAAAATGATATGTACATGATCAGGGTTTGGTACCGAGTAACATATCAATGGAACATAAACAGAGGATACATAGGAAAGACTGAGCCTTCTCTTTTTAAATCACTTCATGGTTTTGTATATAATAACTTCAGTTAAAAACTTGTCTGTCTGAGAAAATGATTTGTGTGCATGAGCTTTATCTATTGTCATGCTGCAGTTCAGGTTTTGATTAAAGGGGTTATCTGGGAAAAATCTTTTTTCTTCAATATGCCTAGGCTGCATAAAAATAAACCTGGACTTACTTCCCACCACTCCCCCAATGCCTCCAGTATCACTTCCTCTGTTGCGGTTTTATTCCAGCTCCTGTGTGTACTGCGTCCCGGTACTTAAGGACCAAGGGTGTACCTGTAAACCCCGAATCCTTAAGCTGCGATCACGCTTCAGAGCAGCGAGTGTCGGCTACTATCAGTAGCCAGACACTTACTCCTAATGACAGACAGAGGCGCTCCCGCCGGTGCCAGTCATTAACCCTTTAGGCACTGTGATCAATGTTGATCACGGCATCTAAAGTGAAAGATAATCGGTAACTCAGAGGGGCTCATGGAATCCCCGCAACATGATCGTGGGGATTCCGTGAGCTAAAACGGCAGAGGAGGTCCCCTTACCTGCCTCCTGTCGCCGATCTAACTGATGTAGCCTGGCATAGCCAGGCTAAGATGGGTGGATAACCGATCACACTGTATAATGCTATGCCATAGGAATAGCATTATACAGTTGATGCAATATAGTAATTGCATATCAATTTCCCCTTTGGGGACTTAAAAAATTACATAAAACATCCTCCCCTAATAAAAAAAGAAAAATTAGCCTTATTTTCCTTTTGTACAAAAAAAAATAAAAAAAATCGTTTGGTATCGCCCCATGCGTAAATGTACAAACTATTAAGATATAATGGTTATGATCCTGCACAGTAAACAGTGTAAACGTAAAAAAATATATATATAGCGAACACCAAAAAGTCAGAATTATGACTTACCGATAATTCGGTTTCTTTGAGTCCACCATGACAGCCACCAGAGAGAGATGGTCCCCTTGGACCTAATAGGAACAGGAACAGAGAGTTTAAAGGCCCTACCCTCCCACCATTCCTCAGTGTTTTACAAATTACCCTTTAGGGAAAGGATAAGATGAATAGGTAACACAAATATAATAAAAATAATATAACAAGGGGGGGGGGGTATGAAGAGGCTGTCATGGTGGACTCAAAGAAACCGAATTATCGGTAAGTCATAATTCCGACTTTTATTCCTCGTCCACCATGACAGCCACCAGAGAAATATCAAATAAATAATTAAGGGTGGGACAATAGCATGTAAAACTTTCCTACCAAAGGAAAGAGCCTGACTATCTGAAAGATCAAGCCTATAATGCTTAAAGAAAGTATGGGAACTAGACCAGGTGGCAGCTTTGCAGATTTGATCTATAGAAGCAGCAGATTTTTCAGCCCTTGAAGTAGACATGGCCCTAATAGAGTGAGCTTTAAGTCCTTTAGGGACTGGTTACCCTTTACATACATAAACTTCAGAGATGCCAGTTTTTAGCCACCTCGCAATAGAGTCTTTTGAGGCTTTTTTGCCTTTGTTAGGCCCCTTAAATTTTAAAAGTAAGTTGGCGTCTTTTCTCCAAGGATTAGTTACTTCTAGATAACTTAACAGACATCTCCTGACATCTAGAGTGCTAAAAGCTTTTTCTTGCTCATTCCTAGGATTGTCACAGAAAGAAGGGAGCACAATCTCTTGTGATCTGTGGAAATTAGAAGCAACTTTTGGTAAAAAGGCCGGATCCAACCTCAGAGTCACTCTGTCGTTTGAAATAGTCATGTAAGGTTCTCTAATTGACAGAGCTTGGATCTCCCCAGCTCTCCGAGCAGTTGTTATAGCAATTAAGAAGGCGGTTTTTAAAGTAAAAAATTTTAGGGAGATTTCTTCCAAAGGTTCGAAGGGAGTAACTGTCAGTCCTGAAAGGACCCAATTCAGATTCCAGGAAGGAGTCTGAACTGGAATCCTAGGTTTAATTCTGATTAAGGCCCTAAAGAACCGTTTTATCCAGCTATTATCAGCTATCTGCTGATCAAATACTGCCCCTAAAGCCGCCACCTGGACTTTAAGGGTACTTACCGATAAACCATTTTCAAACCCCTCTTGTAAGAAGTCTAAGATACCGGGAATATCAGGTTTGGAAAGATTCAATTTTTTAGGAGACATCCAGTCCACAAATTTGTTCCAGATCTTCATATAAATTTTAGATGTAGAAGGTTTTCTACTTTTTAGAAGTGTAGCAATTACTTTTTTAGACAGACCTTTTTGTTTTAAAATAGACTCCTCAAAATCCAAGCCGTGAGTTGTAGATTTTGAATTCCTTGATGTGAAACTGGTCCCTGGAGGAGAAGATTGTCCATCAGAGGTAAAGGATAAGGGTGGTCTATAGCCAAACTTTTCAGAAGGCAGAACCAGCCCCTTTTTGGCCAAAAGGGAGCCACAAATATTACTGTCAGCCTGCTGTCTCGAATTTTCGCTAGTGACCTGGCAATTAAAGGAATTGGAGGAAACGCATAGGCCAGAGGAAAGTTCCAAGCTTGGGCTAGAGCATCCACTGCTTCTGGATTGTCCCTTGGGTTCAGCAAAAAAAATCTCTCCACTTTCGCATTTGTCCGAGATGCAAACAGATCTATACATGGGTTTTCCCATTTGTTTACTAGAGACTGGTAAATCAGAGGATTTAGGGACCATTCCCCTGGGTCTAAAGTCTTCCGACTCAGGAAATCCGCCACTAGATTGCAGGAACCCTTTAAATGCACTGCCGTGATGGAAGCTACATTTGTTTCTGCCCAAACAAAAATTCTTGCAGATATCGCTTGTAGCGCTCTGTGTTTTGTGCCACCTTGGTGTTTGATGAACGCTACTGCTGTAGAGTTGTCTGAATACACCTTTAAGTTCTGATTTACTACCAGATGCTTGGCTGCTTGTAGAGATTCCCATATCGCTCTCAACTCCTTGTAGTTTGATGAGAACTTTTCCAGATGAGGAGGCCACTGACCTTGGAAGTATTGTTGGTTTATGTGGGCTCCCCGCATGCATCTGTAATTATTGTTTGGTCCGGGAACCAACAAACCCCCCTCTGAAGGTTTGCTTCTTTCAGCCACCAAGTCAGAGACCTTGATACCCTGGGGGATAGATGAAATTTTCTTTCTAGAGAAAGTTGGGTTTTGTCCCATACTGACAGAGTCAGGGCTTGCAGCATACGTGAGTGGAACTGAGCCCACTGGACGGCCGGGATAGTAGAAGTCATGGAGCCCAGTATGGACATGGCTTCTCTCACTGAAACCAACTTTTTCCTCTGAAAATTTGAGATTTTCTCTTGGAGAGGTAATTTTTTCCCTTGGAAAAAAGTCCAGTCATTCCCAGGAATAATTTTGTGTGGCTCTGAACTAGATCCGATTTTTCCAGGTTTAAAATCCAACCTAATTCCTGTAGACAACAGATTACTTGGTGTTGATGCATTTTTAGAAGCTCTGGAGAACCTGCTGATATAAGAAGATCGTCTAGATATGGGATGATGACAGTATTTTTTAGTCTTAAAGAGGCAACTACCTCCACCATTAACTTTGTGAAAAGTCTGGGGGCTGATGCGATCCCGAACGGGAGGGCTACAAACTGGAAATGAAGAATCTCCCTGTTGAGACACACTGCAAATCTGAGATATTTCTGAAAATCTGCATGAATCGGTACATGGTAATATGCATCTTTTAGATCCATAGTTATCATTAAAGCCCCTGGGGCAATCATTGGGATTGCTGTTTTCAAAGATTCCATTTTGAATTTTTTGTACACAATGAACCTGTTGAGGAACTTCAAGTTTATGATTGTACGAAATGAGTCATTTGGTTTCTGTACTAGAAACAGGGAAGAATAGTGACCCCTGCCCTGTTCCGAGACAGGAACACGGGAAATGGCACCTAGATGAAGCAGATTTTGGACGCCCTCTATCATCCTGGACTGAAGAGTAGGAGAAGATTGGCTTGAGACTAAAAACCTGGGAGGAGGGAGAGACCAGAATTCTATCCTGTATCCTGATTTTATCAGATTCAGGATCCAGGAGTTTGAGGTTATTGTTGACCACTGATGAAGAAAAAACCTCAGTCTCCCTCCTACAGGTATTATGTCATTGTTTTTTGGGAGGGGTTAAGGATAAAGTATTTTCCTTTACCCCCCTTTTGGTAGCTCCACCTCCCCGACTTCCCCTTACCTCTAAAGTTTGAGAACTTGTTTCTTGTTTGGGGACGAAAAGTTTTCTGCGGTTGGCTAGATTTCTCTTCAGGAAATTTCTTTTTCCTATCTGCCGCCTTCTCAAGGATGTCGTCCAATGGTTGGCCAAACATTACTTTACTTAGACAGGGAACACCACATAATCTAGATTTAGAAGTGTTATCACCCGTCCAGTTTTTAAGCCATAAAGACCGCCTTGCAGAATTTGAGAGAGCGGCCGATCTAGTGGCCATTCTGACAGTCTCCACTGAGGCATCTGCAAGAAAACCTGTTGCTAACTTTAACATGGGAATAGATGATGGAAGATCCTCTCTAGGCGTTTTATTTTCAATATGATCTTCTAATTGAGAAAGCCACACATACAGTGCTCTAGCCACACTAGTGGCAGCAATGTTTAGATTTAACATTGCTGAAGTAGAATCCCACGTTTTACGTAAGAGCCCCTCCATTTTCATATCCAATGGGTCTCTCAGCTGAGAGGCATCTTCAAAGGGCAAAAACATCTTCTTAACAACTTTAGTAACCTGAACGTCTATTATAGGTATATCAGACCATAGGTCCACATCTCTATCATCAAAAGGAAACAGAGATCTGAACTCTTTAGGTAGTACCAGTCTCTTCTCCGGCTCCTGCCATTCATCAATAATAATACTTTTATTATTCTCATGAATGGGAAAGACCATTCTTTTCCTGGGCCTCAACCCACCGAACATTTCATCCTGAATAGTCATAGGATGTTCTTCATCCTGAATACCCATGACGTCCCTAACTGCTTTAAGGAGAGTCTCAGTATCTTCAGATGAAAAAAAAATATTTAGTATTTACTGGCTTAGAGGGTACTGGAGAAATTTCTCCTTCTTCCATACCCTCTATGTCGGATCTAGATACAAGATCCTCCTCCCCAGAATCAGAATCCGGAACCACTTTGGGTCTTTTAGCTGGAGGCTGAATATCTCCGACTTTAACCAGACTCCCACTGCCGCAAGGAATACCAGGTTGTAAATTAGGCATATAACCAGATGAATACTGAAGAGGGTTACTAGGTAGGTAACCAGTAGCAACAGAAGAAACATTCGCTGGCTCAGCACTGGTGAAAGTCGGATATACATTAACAGCAGACGGAACATTCATGGACGACTGACTGCTAGAAGACCGAATTAAATTAAGTCCGGCCAGAGATTACTATTTCTTGGCGAATAAGTGATCGCATATCTTCAGAAATACACGGTTTCTCTTCTTGAACTACTTTAGATATACAATTTTTGCATAATTGCTTTTTATATGTATCCTGAAGTTTAGTATAACACAAAACACATTTGCAAATTTTCGCTTTAGGTTTTTGTGAAGGTTCCTTATCTCCCTAAGAAAGAAGGAACCAAAAATCAGAAGCTAAACAGAGAAGTAATATGCAGGAAAATACTCACAGCTGGAGAAACAAGCTGCTCCATAGCATCAGCCTTGGAGGAAGCCTTGGAGGGAGTCCATGGTAGCCACCGGACAATCATAGACAAAGATAACACTGATTTTCCTACCTTTATCAAACAGTAAATTCTAATTTTGGCGCCTTGTGACGTCACATCCGCCCCGCCGGCCCCTCCGTACAGTCTGGAACTTCCGATCCACGCTCAAAGCGCCCGGCTTCCCCCGGACAGAATTAAGCGCTGCACACTCACGCAGCGTCCCACGGGGAAGCCAGGCAGCAGCAGTCCATACACTGCCGCAGACCCCAGGAGACCGACGACAGCTCACAGAGCCCCCGCCGACAGTCCCCTGGAGTACCGCCAAACCGAAGGAACATGTAGCCCGCGCGAGCGCAGGGCACATGGGCGGAGGATACCGCAGTATCCTTAGCGTGGGGACATATAGCTCCCCTGGAGCGCAGTCCCCCACGCGCCCAGAGGCCGGGACAAGTTCCCAGCGACTAAGGGGGAGAAATGGGTTAGGGGCTCCAGAGGAGACCGCAATCCTCCCCAGGGAAAAAGATAAAAATAAAAGTAAAAGAAAAAAATTCGAAGTCCACAACAGACCCGGAGCTCTGTCCTGGACCTAATAGGACCAGGAAAACACTGAGGAATGGTGGGAGGGGAGGGGCTTTTAAACTCTCTGTTCCTGTTCCTATTAGGGGACCATCTCTCTGGTGGCTGTCATGGTGGACGAGGAATAAAATGCAGATTTTTAAATCACATCATATTTGAGTAAAAAAATTTAAAAAATATAAAAAAAAAAAAAAGTCCCAAAGCAAAAATTATACAGCTGAGAACTACAGATCATGGCACAAACAATGAACCCTCATACATCTCTGTATACGAAAAAAATTAAGAAGTTATAAGGGACAGAAAAAGACAATTATAAGCATATGAATTTTGTTAAAAGAAAGTTTGCACTTTTTTAAAGTAGTACAATAGAAAAACTATAACATTTGGTATAGTTTTAATCACATTGACCTACAGAATAAAGATAATGTATAATTTTTACCATAAAGATCACTTCGTAGAAACCAGACCCGGAGCGAACATGTTCCAGGGGCTGATGGTAACGGAGTGCTGCATGAAAGGTCACGGGGGTCCCCAGCGATCAGGCATCTTATCACCCAATCCTTTGGATAGGGGATAAGAGGTCTTAGCGCCGGAGTAACCCTTTAAGGCCAAAATGGGCCATGTCCTTAAGGGTTAAATCCACACACAGCAAAAAAATAAAAAATAAAAATTCAGGAAAGAAATCTGTGTGGATTTTGGAGAAGATTTGAAATAAGTGTGGATTCTGCTTCGGATCCACAGCAAAATCTTTAACATTACAGTATGCACAGATTTCCCTGTGGATTCATTGAAGTCAATGGGGGTACATCCACAACAAATCTGTGCTCTTTCTACAACAAAAACTGACATGTATACACACTTCAGGTTATTTCCTGTTGTCAATACTCAAGGAACAAATCTGTACCATATGAAGTTACTTTACAATTATTAAACTTGCCGTCTGTCAATTACATATTTTTTGCAATGCGCTGTTTATGTCAACGGTAACCCCAACAATCAGCTTGCTGTCAGGTTCCTCACTGCCACGTTTTTGTGGTGTATGGTGGGAGATGTATACCACTGCCATGAAGCTATGACAGACATACACAGACTCACGTAACCATATACCTATGACAGACATGACAGTAACAATCAGAATGACGGTTACAAAGACATGGACCAGCACAAGTATATGCAGCAGAAAACACCAAACCCTGCCAGAAACTACTGAAACAGAGGCCAAAAGACTGTTCTGTTCTCTGCCAGGTGACTGGGGTCTATGGGTACATTTGTTGTAAGCACTAGGAAATTTCCTGACACATACAACAAATGGACATCACTCACACAAGATGAAGAGCTTTAGTCTGTTACTGCAAATGGTTTGAACATAGATTTGATTTAATGTATTAATCTGCTGTCTTATCACCAAGCCTTGGTAGTCTACATGTGTCCTTCACCGACACCTCTTTAAGGCCAGCTTCTTAGAAAACACAATGTTAATTAATTGGCAATGTTGTGCACTGGCTGAGCAATGTATTATACTGTACGTGTACAGTTCTTGTTTTTGTGTTTTTTTTTTTTTTTTTCTTCATTGTAGTTTCTTACTAAAGAAAAGCACTAGCAGCAATGTTATTGAAAAACACAAAAATGTACTTTATTAATCATGATAACCTGTGGGGACAGAGGCTCGAGATCACCAGGATAAGAGAGAATCAAATGTTATACCAGTACATGTACATCAGTATATTAACAGTGGGGGCACAGCATATTAATAAATGTATATATGGGTGCACAGTATATCCTTTATATATGGGGTATGTTATATCAATAAACCTATACAGTATATGGCTGCATAGTATATCATTTATATATGTTAATAAATGTGTATATGGGTGCATAGAATAGTCACATACAGGCCACAGTATATCATTAAATATATATACATGGGTGCATAGTATATAATTCACATACAGGGCACACACACACACACATATATATATATCACAATGTATAGTTTATGTAATTATAGGGCACATAGTTACATTCAGAGGATACATTGTCTGGCAGGGTTATATCAAAAATTGTCTTCATATAGAGCAGGGGTACTTAACCGGTGGTACGCAGTGTGCAGGGGTACGCAATGCGCTGACAAATACTGGCCATGCATTGGCCAGTATTTGTCAGCGCAGAGCGGGGAATGGCCACGGCAGCTCTCTGTAAAGTACCGCGGTCACTTTACAGGAGCTACGTGGTTGCCAGGCAGATGTGTGATGCACCCTGATGTTGCGCAAAGGTGCCGCCAAGCGCAGGAGGACGTCACCCTTCTGTGCGGCCCTCGGTACAGGTAATGTTAAAAAAAAAAAAAAAAAAAGTAAAAACTAAGTGTATGGGAGGGAGGGAAGTTAATAAATATATTAGCCCAGGGGGATCAAAGGGGGTGGAGAGAAATAAATGCACAAGGGCATTAAAATGGAGGGGGGGGGGGGAATAATGATTATTCCCCCCCTCCATCTTTATCCCCCTTGTGCCATTATTCCCCCCTCCCTCTGATTCCCTTTTGCCATTATCCCTACCCCCTTCCATCCTTATCCCCTTGTGCTATTATTCTCCCCTCCATCTTAATCTCCTTGTGCCATTATTTCTCTTTGATTTTCAGGGTTTTTATAACGGAACATTGAACAAATCTTTAAAACGGATACATTTTTTATAATATGAAAGCAGCCTTACAGCCAGAAGCCTCGCTCTCACCTCCCCCGCCCCCCCCCCCCCCCCCCCCCGACGGCTCCCAGTCACCGCGGCTGCCTCACTCGCACAGCCCTTAAGTAAAGGGAGATCTATCATCCCCGCTTCCTTCAGCCACACAGCTACACTCTCATAGTGCCTACAGCTGTCAGCCCTGCACTCCGCTGCCAATCACCGCGGCTGTCAGCCACGCTGTTCGCTGACAGTCCTTGTGGCTATGACCCCTGCTCTCCGCTCAGAGCCGTGGGCACTGTGAGCAGACAGCGGGGCTGTGCAGCTGGAGTCAACAAGGATGACAGCAGTCAGTAGCCGCCGGCTGGAAACATGTGACAAAGCGGTCTCACCTTCTCCTGGCCGGTGTAGTGAACCGGCCTGCAGTTTCTTATTCTGCTGCTCCTCCTTGGCGAAGTGAGGGCGGATACGGTCCCCCCAGCAGGCTTCAATGACGTAGCGCCTGCTGGGGTATGCCCACATCCTCCTGCCGGCAGCTCACACTATGTGAGCAAGAAGAGAGGTAAGATACAGAGCTTTTTAAAGCTGTGCTCGCTTCAGAACAGTGAGTGACAGATACTACCAGAAGCTAGACACTCACTGCTTATGCCAGGCAGTGAGATCCCGCAGCTGCCTGGCTTTTAACCCTTTAGACGCAGTGATCAATGCTGATGTGAACGTAAAAATCTTCCATAGCTCAGAGGAGTTTGAACCCCTGCGACATGATCGCAGAGTTTTGGTAACCTAAAATGATGGAGGAGGGTCCCCTTACCTGCCTCCTATCACCGATCTAACTGATGTAACTTGGCATAGCAGTATACAGTGAATGCAATCTAATGATTGCATATAAAAGTCCCCTATAGGGACTAAAAAAAAAAGTGTAAAATACTAATAAAAGTCTAAAATTCTATAAAAAAAAAATTAACCTCATTTTCCAATTTTACAAAAAAAAAAAAAAAAAAAAAGGGAAAAAAAAAAAATTACATATTTGGTATTGCCATGTGCGTAAATGTTTTAACTAAAATATTATGTTGATGATCCGGCATGGTAAATGGCGTAAACGTAAAAAAAATAATAAAAACATACCAAACACCAAAAATACAGATTTTTTTTTTTACAAATAGTGTTCGAAAAATCCCATCAAAACAGAAATGGTACCAATAAAAACTACAGATCAAGTTTCTAAAATTTTGCCCTCATACATCCTCGTATACGGAAAAATAAAATAAGAGTTCTAGGGGTCAGAAAAGGACCATTTTATGCATACCAATTTTGTTAAATAAAGAGTGCAATTTTTTTTAAAGTAGTACAGTAATAGAAAAACGATATAAATTAGATATTGTTTTAATCGACCTACAGAATAAAAGGTAATGGATTATTTTTACCATAAAAATTGCATTTTTCTTATACATTTCTGCCCACATATTTTTTGGTTTTGTGCTACATTTGACGTTAAAATGAAAGGCGACATTATAAAGTACAAATGGTCATGCAAAAGGCAAGCCCTCATATGAGTCTGTAGGTGGAACAATAAAAGTTATAGATTTTAAAAGGAGGAGGAAGAAAAAAGGAAGATGCAAAAATGATTCTTAAAAGGGGTAGTCCAGTGGTGAACAACTTATCCCCTATCCTAAGGATAGGGGATAAGTTTTAGATCGCGGGGGGTCCGACCGCTGGGGCCTCCTGCGATCTTTCTGTACGGGGGCCAGGCTCTCCGGCCAGATAGCGGTTGTCGACCTCCGCACGAAGCGGCGGCCGACACGCCCCCTCAATACATCTCTATACATCCCGCGGGCTGTCGGGGCTCCGTACAGGAGATCGCAGGGGGCCCCAGCGGTCGGACCCCCCGCGATCTCAAACTTATCCCCTATCCTTAGGATAGGGGATAAGTTGTTTCACACTGGGTCACCACTGGACTACTCCTTTAAGGGGTTAAAAATAACACAACAGAACTGTGTGAAAACCAAAAGACACACTGCTTTACTAGGCAATGGCTTTTCAAAAATAACACTATTCGAGTCATTTTCAGATAACAGAAAGTTCAGTGGAAACGATAAGAGGATCTACAACCTTAGAAAGCCCATTCACACAGACCTCCTATCTACAAAATGTAAATATTAAGCCACCCACACTGAAAGCAGTAACACAGCAATTCCCCATGTTTATTTTGGCTGGTAGTCACAAAATCTGTCAGGTCATAGAACGATTACATGATGTCTAACTATAGTGAATTGCTTACTGTTTCCTCATGTGTGTATTCACTAGAAGGAATAGATCAGCAATAGGAGGAAGGCGGATTACAACACAACAGGGGAGATTTATCAAAACCTGTGCAGAGGAAGAGTGGTGCAGTTGCCCATAGCAACCAATCAGATCGCTTCTTTCATTTTCCACAGGCCTCTAAAGAGGCCTGTGGAAAATGAAAGAAGCAATCTGATTGGTTGCTATGGGCAACTGCACCACTCTTCCTCTGCACAGGTTTTGATAAATCTCCCCCAATGTCCCTACAACAGATAAAATGATAATAATCCATGTATGCATGTATAGTGGGAATGATCCACAGGTACATTACTCATAGTTAAATGTAATGTAAACCAAAGAAATAAATCTACTACACACTTGTTTACACTATTCATCACATGCTCAAACACTGATAGTTACATAGAGCATTAGCCATGAATACAAACAATAAAAAGGTATCCTGGACTAAAAGGAAGGATCCTATATTGAGGCCACTGGCAATGTTCACCCGATCTGTCACTAACAGATTTGGCTTTGGGCTTAAACTAGGAGTGGAGTCTAAGGGACTGTGGGCGGGGTGTACTTTTCTACAGGGAATCCCCAGGTCGCTGTCAAAGGAGTAGTCTCCATTAGGCTAAGTTTTGACTTGTTTTTTTGTGCTGCGTTTTTTGGGTAGAAAAAAAAAATGCCTGAAAAAATGCCAGTGCAATTTCCTGCATCTGGCGTTTTTTCATTTGTGTGGAAATTGCACCTTGGCAGTTTTTTTTTGGTACCCAAAATTTGTTGGGTACCATAAAAAAAAAAAAAAAAAAAAAAAAAAAAAAAAGGATGCAGCAGTGATGGAAAAAGATTTTATTAAACAAAATGGTGTAAAGGCTAACTTTTTTTTGCTGTTCTGGCACTATAAGGGCTTCCTAAATGAGACATGCCCCCCAAAAACAATTTCAGCAAAATTTGCTTTCAAAAAGCCAAATGTGGCTCCATCTCTTCTGAGCACTGAAGTGTGCCCGCAGAGTAATTTTACATCTACACATGGGGTATTTCCATACTCAGAAGAAATGTGGTTACAAATTTTGGGGTGCATTTTCTCCCATTACCTCTTGTAAAAAATGGTACATGGGGGGGGGGGACTGCATTTTAGTGAAATGAAATGCAATTTCATTTACACATCCGATTTTACCGAAAAGTCGTCAAACACCTGTGGGGTGTTAAGTAGAGATGAGCGAATTTTAGAAAAATTTGATTCAGCTGATTCGCCGAATTTTCCGAAAAAATTTGGTTCAGTCCAAATTTATTTGCGGCGAATCGCTATTAAAAATTTTGATTTCTGGGCTACAGAGAGCCTAAATAGGGGTGTAGAACACTTTGCCTTGTCGTAACACGCATAAAGAGTGTGCTGTGTTAGTGAAATAATACTGTTATTCAGTATGATATGCAGATTACAGGCAACGCTATTAGAATCACTGCCACAGAGCGTCTGGATGTGGCAGCAGGGTCGGGAGACCATATGGCATCACAATTGAAGAGATTAAAGAGATTTTTTTAATGTAATTTTTATTTTATTTCAATTTGTCTAAAAAAAAAAAATTTAATCCTTTTTTGAGGACCCATTCTGGTGAGCAACGAGCTGGTGGTCTGCCACAAGGTGTGTTCCAGCCCCTGCCTCTAAGCGCACCCCCATGCTCCGAGTGTCAACTTAAAAAAGGGATGGACCAGCTACTTGGACAGGAGCACTTTCAGCTTCTGTGCCATTGGATAAGTGGGCGCATAAAGCTAGAAGTGGCTGTAGTGAAAGGGACAGACAGGGCGATCTGTCAAAGACCAGGATCGCCGAACAGTGTTCTATAATGAGATATGGCTTTTATAGCAACTCATTTGAAAAACTACTAAGTTTCTATATTGAAATGGCAGACAGGAGTGTTTCCGCAGCATGTAATACAGCAAAAGTACTGAAGAGGACAGGGCTGTGGAGTCGGAGTCAGAGTCGGACGAAATTTTGGATACCTGGAGTCGGAGCAAAACAATGCACTCAGACTCCTACTAAATTTAGATTGGAATAAAAAAATAAAAAAAGCAAGTTTAAATGTCCCAATTCACAAAAAGTTATAATTAATGAATTCTCTAATATAAGAATAAAGATCAATGCATGCAGTGCCTCATGTAACCGCAAAACGAACACGTTAAGTGACTGTGAAGAAGCATGCTTTTCATGTGCTTTACTATTTGGCACACAACGCACAATTAGGAGCGGCAATACTTATACTTTCCATAGTGTTGTGTTCTGCTGTTACAGGGAACCCATGGGTAACCTAGCCTCTCACTGATAAGGGATTAAGGAAATATGTTTTTTGCAGAACTAGAGACACTTGTATAAGTGAAGGGAATGGAGAATCAATAGTTCAAGACTGAAGCTGTAAACCATTGGAAAAACTGCTGCCATTCAGCTAAGGCTATAAAAACTTGTAAACTCGATTGTTAGCTTAAAGGGGTACTCCGCCCCTAGACATCACGAGGGGCAGAGCCGTGATGTAGTGATGCTCAGGCCCCTGTATCGCCCGTACGCACAGAGCGAACTTATCCTTTGGAAAGGGGATAAGATGTCAGATCGCCGGGGTCCCGCTGCTGGGGACCCCCGGGATCGCCGCTGCGGCACCGCACCCTCATTACTGCACAGAGCGAGCGAGTAATGACGGGCGATACAGGGGCCGGAGCATCGTTACATCACGGCTCCGCTCCTCATGATGTCACGGCCCGCCCCCTCAATACAAGTCTATGGGAAGGGGGCGTGGGGGTCGTCACACCCCCTGCCATAGACTCGCATTAAGGGGGCGGGCCGTGATGTCACAAGGGGCGGAGCCATGATGTCACACTGCTCCATCCCCTGTATAGCCCATCATTGCGCACAGAGCGAACTCTCTGTGTAGTAATGAAAGCGCGGTGCCACAGTGGCGATCCTGGGGGTCCCCAGCAGCAGGACCCCGGCGATCTGACATCTTACCCCCTATCCTTTGGATAGGGGATAAGATGTCTAGGGGCGGAGTACCCCTTTAAACGACCATTGGATTCTACTAGGGAAATCATGGTTTATAATAAATGCCCCTTCCTGGATCCTCCCACTGCCCTATCTTCAGCAGCAGATCAGCACACAAACTGTTCAATACAGTAGACTGTTGGCTTCCCAGCCAGTAGTCCTGTGGTAATGACATGTATGTTGCCTTTCTTTCCTTCAAGGAATGTATAAAATACATTCACACATTAATACAGAGGAGTCGGAAGCACAGAAAACTCCAGAGTCTGAACATTTATCTACCGACTCCACAGCCCTGGAAGAGGATACTGGAAATACAACTGTGCTGGCACAGTGGTCCCAACAGTTTATCTATTCCAACTTCATTGATACAGACCAAAAGTTGATCAAAAATTAGCAACATGATAATTTTTTTTTTTTTTTTTTTTTTTAAACTGTAAATTTTTATTAAGATTTTTAGAATACATTCCAAACAGGTAAGATATGAATTTCTATTACTCAGAGTGCAAAGACCATTAACTTGTGTCTTCACGCTCGCATATCCAGTGTATACAGAGACAGCTTTTTATGACAAAGGGGATGGACCCCAAAACATTGCGGCTTGATTGTGTTCCATCCTGCTGCTCCTTCCTCCAGGAAAGATTGCCGTTTCTGAAAATGCTAGATCTGGATGCATGAAAAGACAGAACCATGGACTTTGCACTCTGGGTAAAGTAATTCATGTTACTACATTTTTTGTCCTTATTGAAGAAGTTAAATCAAAGCTGCAACTCAAACTGTGGTGTGCCATGTGTTTTATTATTACCAAAAGAAGGTTATCGAGGTTAGGCAATGCCTCACATGCAACACACTACACCATTTATGTACATTTATGATAGGATACAATATGTTCATTAAATGGTGGTACCAGGGGTGTAGCCGGTGGGGGGGCTAACTGGGCTATAGCCCTGGGTGCGGCCCCCATATCCCTGGGTCTTGCTCTGGCTCGCCCGCTTATGGGAATACGGGACACTTGCGCATACAGGTGAAAGCTGCCAGTGAGTGTAAGCCGAAGGCCTGCAGCTTACGCTGAGAGGAGAGCGTGACCTCTGCCCTCACACAGTGCAGGTGCAATGACGTCACTCATCGGTGTCTGCACTGTGGAGAAAGGAGGAGGCGTCTGGGCTTTGCACACCTGATCACTGCGGTGGACTTTAGGTAAGTATCTGTTTGTTTTTGTTTACTTTTTTTTTTCAACCTGGCACAAAGGAGAGGGGGGGGGGGGGGGGGGGGGGGGGGACTATCCAGCTGATAAATTGCCTGGATGGAAAACTACCTGGCTAATGGCATACCTGGCTAACTATATTACTGTCTACCTGCATACCTGGCTGCCAATCCTCTTGGCTACCAAACTACCTACCTCAGGTTTTCCCAACCAGGGTGCCTCCGGAATTTGCAACACTTCAACTTCCACAATGCAACAGGCTGTCTGGGCATGGTGGGAGTTGTAGTTTTGCAACAGCTACCTTGCTGCCCTTTTACTGGGCGAGATAAAAGGGGGGGGGGGATTTATTACAGTTTGGGGGCCTATAGATAGGGAAATTGTATAGCAGAGGGGAGGGCACTGGAGTCTAACATGTTTGTCCTGCAGATGCTGAAGAGATAAGTTTTGGCTAAAAGAAGTCATCATGGCGGTCTGATCTGGACGGAGAAGAAAAGGAAAGAGGACGTAGCCGATCATAAAATGTCATCTGGCAGTCCCTTGATGTAACTTTAAACACTTATATAGTACCGTATATACTCGAGTATAAGCCGAGTTTTTCAGCACGATTTTTTTGTGCTGAAAACACCCCCCTCGGCTTATACTCGAGTGAACTCTCCACCCGCAGTGGTCTTCAACCTGCGGACCTCCAGAGGTTTCAAAACTACAACTCCCAGCAAGCCCGGGCAGCCATCGGCTGCCGATGGCTGCCCGGGCTTTCTGGGAGTTGTAGTTTTGAAACCTCTGGAGGTCCGCAGGTTGAAGACCACTGAGGGCGGATGATGAGAAGAGGATGATGAAGGGGGGGTGTGGGATGATGACAAGAGGATGATGAAGGGGGGGGTGTGGGATGATGACAAGGGGATGTGTGGGATGATGACAGGTGATGATGATGAGGGTCTGGATGATGACAAGGGGATGATGACAGGCGGTGATGATGATGAAGATGTTAATGACGGGTCTGGATGATGACAGGGGGGGGGGGGGATGATGTATTTCCCACCCTAGGCTTATACTCGAGTCAATAACTTTTCCTGGGATTTTGGGTTGAAATTATGGGTCTCGGCTTATACTCGGGTCGGCTTATACTCGAGTATATACGGTATACAAATCCTGAGTACATCTGGTAGCTACCCTTATATGGTCCTGTATATATTAACTTATTTGATATACAGATCCTGTGTACAGCTGGTATCTACCGCTATATGGTCCTGTATATAATCACTTTCATGCACCACAGATCCTGTGTACAGTTGGTATCCACCTCTATATGGTGAATGTATGTGGGAATATTGGACTTTTGTATAGTCAATGTTATTTAGCAACAATATAGCGGTAATTAGTAAGTGTTAATGGTGGTCGTGGTCATGATATGGCAGTGTAATTTGTCCCTTACTGGAACATACAAAACTAGCAGTGTGCAAGTATTTAATTTTTTTTTTTTTTTTTGTGTTCTGGTAATATTAGTATTATTGGTCTCAGTTTTGGTCAATAACAGTATGAAGGTAATATGTATGATGATAATATTCCTCCCTGTATACTGGTATTATCGGTAATATTGGTCTCAGTATACAGGATTTGGTCAGTAACATTATGATGGTAATATGTATGGTGATATATTCCTCCTTGTATACTGGTCTTGTTGGGGATATTGGTCTCAGTAAATAGGATTTGGTCAGTAATAGTATGATGGTAACAGGAGTGTGATTGCGGAATCCACACTGTACAGTTACCCGCTGGTATTAGTGATTATATTGAAGGAGGAGAATGTGTGCGATTGGGCATGGATGAGGGTGTGGTTAGGGTAGAGCCATGGGTGTGGTTGGGGCAGGGCTTATGCTATGCGCTTTAGAACACCTTTTCGAGACCTAGCTACGCCCCTGGGTGGTGCCCAGACACCTCCTGGGTCATCCCGATACACTAATTAAAGGGAATGTATCAAACAAATCAGATGGCTTTTTTTGCCTAAATTTGTCCGTCCCAGGCTGGTTCCGTGCGACTTTTCATTTAGACTGTAAAATTTTTCTGACCCTGAAGTGATCTCATTTAGATCACTTGGTGCAGTGGTCACTAATTTATCACGTGCAACTTTTCTTCAAAAAGTCGCAAAAAAGTTGCACGGGCCAGATATAGAAGAAATCACAGGACATGTCAACCCTGCCCAGTATCACTCTATGCGCCAATTGTATTAAGGTCCGTGTGACTTTCAATACAATTGTTCCACAGCCTGCCACTGCTCTGCAAAATATAACCAGAGCAATTGAGCAGGCATTCATCAACGTCCATGCGCCAATAAATTTGGCACACGGACGCCACTTTCCCGGCAACTGGAAAGTGAGCAAAAACCAAGTTCTCATTTGATAAATGCCCCTCATTGTGCCCTGATAATAAACCAGGAGGAGGAGTCACATCCTAGGAGCTGCCAGCACACCTAGACCAGCTGGTATTTATGCTACTGATGTGTAGGCCGCCATTTTAACTGACTCCTATGAGATCACTATGGACCACATCATGTCATGCACAGACCTGCAAGGAGACCAAGAAAACCGACAGCACAGGTACAGGTGAACACATCACATTATGAAGATACTAAACTGATACAAACTGTTTGTTTTTCTAAAGGAGCCCTTTAAATTGTCTGTCAAAATAACAGACCTTTTGTATCAGTTTATGTGCAGGTTTTTGTCATTGGCCATTTCCATTCTTTTAGCCCCTTGCTGCAAAACATTGTTTCTAAACAGTGCTGCGGCACAGCAGGGTTATGAAGCGAGATCAGGAGCTGAACTCGCATCATACCCGCACGGTCCCGGCTGCTATCAGCAACCAGGACCCGTGGCTAATGCCGGACATCTCAGTCCAGGCAGATGTCCGGCATTAACTCTTTAGACACGGCGATCAAAGTTGATTGACACGTCTAAAGTGAAAACTTCCCAACTAGCTCAGTAAGGCTGATCGGAAAAACATGATGTCCCGATCAGCTAGCACGGGACACAAAGGTGCCTTACCTGCCTCCTGCGCATCTGATTGGCAATTGATTGCTCCAAGCCTGAAAGCAAGGCTTGAACAATCGACCGCCGATAACACTGATCAATGCAATGCAATGGAATGGCATTGATCAGTGTATTAAATCAATGTACAGCATGTTATAGTCCCCTATGGGGGCTATAACATTGCAAAAAAAGGTTAAGATAATTTAACCCCTTAATTAATAAGAGTCTGAATTAATTAGAGTCTGAATTACCCCCCCCCCCCCTTTCCCATAAAAATAAAAAAATCTGTGTAAATAAAAATAAAACATATGCGGTATCGCCGCATGCGTAAATGTCCGAACTATAAAAATATATCATTAATTAAACCGCACGGTCAATGGCGTACACGCAAAAAAAAATTCCAAAAGTCCAAAATAACGTATTTTTGGTAACTTTTTATACTATTAAATTTTTTTTTTTATAAAAAGCAATCAAAAAGTCCGATCAAAACAAATGATAACGCTAAAAACGTCAGATCTCAGCGCAAAAAAATAGCCCCCATACCGCCCTGTACATTGAAAAATAAAAACTTGATAGGGGTCAGAAAATTCCAATTTTAAACGTATAAATTTTCGTGCATGTAGTTATGATTTTTTCCAGAAGTACGACAAAATAAAACCTATATAAGTAGGGTATCATTTTAATCGTATGGACCTACAGAATAAAGATAAGGTGTCATTTTTACCGAAAAATTTACTGCGTAGAAACCGAAGCCCCCAAAAGTTACAAAATGTCCTTTTTTTCTTCAGTTGTCGCACAATGATTTTTTTTTTTTTTTTTTTTTTGTTTCACCGTAGATTTTTGGTAAAATGACTGATGTCACTGCAAAGTAGAATTCGTGGTGCAAAAAAAACCATCATATGGATTTTTAGGTGCAAAATTGAAAGGGTTACGATTTTTAAAAGGGGAGGAGGAAAAAAACGAAAGTGCAAAAAACGGAAAAAAGCTTGGTCCTTAAGGGGTTAACTCCTTCTCCAGCAACAAAGAGAGAAACTTATTGTGTGCTCAAGTATGAGCAGGAGAGTACTGTTCGGTTCTTTGTGTTGCCAGACGGTGTCTACACTCACAAACCAACTTATAGAAAAGCAATGAACCGACCTCTTGAAAACAGATTTGGGGTCTAACAATGGGTACTGACCGCGGCCACAGATGCTAAACCCCCATGACCCTAGTTCTCTTTCCCTTCTGAGCCTGCTCAAAAGGACGTATGGGCATAAACGGACGGACGAAGTAACGGGCGGCACAAACGGGAACACTCTTCTGTTGGCGTCTGTCACCATAGACTTCAATGTAATATTTTAAATGGACAATGGGTTTCTGTTTGTTGTTTGTTTTTGGGACAGAAAATAAAAATAAAAATTGTGCATGCCCTATTTTTGGGTCCGCTCAAAAAACAGACTGAACTAATAGAAACTAAGATGACATCATTTCCGTTTCCCAACTCTTGAACGGATCAGATGAACGGCAATGAAGCGGACAGACAGACGTAAACCTAACCTTATTAAATGTATTGTTTTCTTAGTTTTAGTCCAGTCTTCTTCAATCTGCAACTGTCTAGCTCAGTGTTTCCCAACCAGGGTGCCTCCAGCTGTTGCAAAACTACAACTCCCAGCATGCCCGGACAGCCAAAGGCTGTCCGGGCATGCTGGGAGTTGTAGTTTTGCAACAGCTGGAGGCACCTTGGTTGGGAAACACTGCTCTAGCTGCTGGAGAACTACAGCTCCCACCATGCCCTAACAGCCAACGGATATAACAGTGCAGTGGTCTCGAAACTGTACACCTCCAGATGTGGCAAAACTATAACTCCCAGCATGCCCAGACAGCCAATGGGTATACTAGTTTAGTGGTCTCCAAACATTGGACCTGCAGATGCTGAAAACTACAACTCTCAGCATACCAGACAGCCTATAGTAGTGTAGTGGTCTACAAACTGTGGATCTAAAGATGTTGCAATACTACAACTCCCTGGCACGCGTGGAGTCATAGTAGTTTTGCAACATCTGGAGGTCCACAGTTTGGATACCACTACACTACTATAGCTGTAGGCTCTCTGGGCATGCTGGGAGTTGTAGTTTTCAACACCTGGAGGTCCACAGTTTGGACATGTTGGGAGTTGTAATGTTGAACAGCTGGGGGGGGGGGGAGGACAAAATGGATTTAAGGTTTTTTGTTTTCCATACATTTTAGCTGATAAGAACTTAATAACTTGTATTTCCTGAGTTCTATGGAGAACACAGGGACCATCCTCCTCCGCCTCACATCTGCTCCCACTACTGTCAGTAGACGCGTCAGGTAATGTGCCGCCTCCAATGTCACCTCCTCCGGGCTCCTGGCACACGTGCTATCCTGACATGCCCTGCAGGACTACACCGCCCCCTGCCCCATCCAGGACCACAGACCCTGGCACCGGCTTCTTACCAGAAGAAGAGTTTGGAGCAGAAGTTGGCAGTCTGCAGCGGGTTGGCTTTGCCCTCCTTGTTTGTGTGCTCCATACTCAGCGCCTTCCTGTGCCCGCACACTCCGCTGTATTCTTCATCAGGACCCGGCACTGGTAGACTGGTCAAGGTGCACGGGAGCGTCCGCACTGCCTTCACCTCAACCTACTGCTCCTTTACTCACTCCTGCCCGCACTCGGCTCCGCCCTCCACCGCGATCCCACGCTGTGATTGGACGGCTGCTTGTGAGCGGCACATGGCTTGCCGGAATCTTCCACTAATGAGGGGGGGGGGGGAAACGCGTCACATGGAGGGGGCCGAATTTCCTCGTCGAGTGGTAGTATTGAGGGGTAATTGACGGCTGCTGCGCCCCCCTCCAGAATAAACTGCACCACATCACTGTACAAACAATAAGGACAGTGAAGGAGATTTATTAAAACCTGCGTAAAGTAAAACTGGTGCAGTTGCCCATAGCAACCTATCAGAGTGCTGCTTTGTTCCGAGGCCTTTTTAAAAGAAATTAAAGAAGCGCTGTGATTGGTTGCTATAGACAACTGCACCACTCTTCCTCTACACAGGTTTTGAGAAATCTTTCCCCAGCCTGTTTTTTTAGGGATATGACGAGTAACTAGGGCAACTGTACTTCTTTATCCCGCCCTATGTGTTAACCCCTAAGAGCAAAGTGATTTTTCATTTTTTGGATTTAAGTTTTTTTCCTCCTTGTCTTTTAATAGCCTTTCACACTATAAAAATGTCAGTTTTAAAGATCTGTTATAATGACCCATTAATAAAATCATTAATTATAGTCTATGGGATTTTTACATTACCCGTTTTAACCCGTCGTAGCACGTTATTAATACCGGATGTTATTTTGCACTATTTCTTCTGTTCTTTCTCTCGTCACAAAATAACGTCCATTATTAAAGGAAAACTGTCAGCTTACTCCCCACGCACTAACCGGCAGTACTGGCTGATCAGTTTGATGCCTACTGTGCCCAGATCTGCCCGGCCATTCGGCAAATATCTTCATTTTTCCCTATATGCTAATTAAGTGCTAACTAGCACAGGCGGCGTTAACTGGCACTCTGACGTCACCGCCGACGGCCGCAGCGCCGTCCAGCTGATCAATAATTGAAGAGAGAGAGGCGGAGGGAGGGGTCAGAGTGCCAGTTACCCCACCTGTACCAGATAGCACTTAATTAGCATATAGGGAAAAACGAAGATATCGACTGAACGGCCAAGCGGATCCGAGCACAGTAGGCATCAAACTGATCAGCGCCCCCCACACTATCAGCCACTATTGCTGGTTAGTGCGGGGGGAGGAAGCTGACAGTTTTCCTTTAATAACGGGCTATGACGGGTTAAAACGGATAATGTAAAAATCCCATAGACTATAATGGGATTTTTTAACGGCTATTTGGGATTTTGTAACAGCCATTTAACAGAGGATTTTAAGGGTTTTCATAACGGAACATTATAACGGGTCGTTAAAACGGATGAATTTACAGTGTTAAAGGGGCCTTAGTCTTTCAATGTGAGGACTTGTTTATTGCAGGATGAATTGTATTTTGCAATGACATCACCCATTTTACCACAAGATCTACGGTGAAGCCATTTATGCCATTGACCTTTGCGGTTTCATTGTCGTTATATTTCAGTAGTTTGGGCGTTTAAATTAACATAAAAAAAATCACTTTATTTTAGTTCCCATAGGGCACTGTCACCTATAGTATTCCAATTGATAAGCACAGCATTAATCAGTGTTTTTGGCAATCGTGAGCAAACTTCATACAACATGATTGAGACCAGGGAATACATGTACACCCTGTGTCGTCTAAGGGCCCATTCACACTATGTATTTTCCGAGCAGAACTCCACCCCAAAGATCCTCTGCGGACAATATGGTACAGCGGCCACCTAAGGAATTTCTGCAGCAGAAAGTTTTTTTTAGAACCTAGCAAAGCACTTTGAAATGAATTGCCGTCTATGAAGACTCCGAGCGGTCCACTGCAAATGGAATCTCCACCTAGAATATCTCAGGGGGGAGATTCCATAGTGTAAAAGAGCCCTAAGGCTATGTTCACATTTCCATGCAGAATTCTGCATTGGATTGATTTCAATGGGATTCTGCTGCACTGGGAACACCATGGAATATCCGTGCCAGAAATTCCAATCTTGGTGTCCGCAAGAACAATGGACATGTCCATTCTTTCTGCGGACTCCGCACGGAATGCATTGTCGTCTATGAGACGGTGCGGTCCTAGCACTGGCATGTTATGCTGGTGCCCACAGTGTGCAGAATGTCCACGCGGAGATTTTCCGTGCAGACATTCTGGAGTGTGAACATAGCCTCTAGGTTTCCACATAGGTTTTTAACTGAAGTTTTTTGGAGATCTGCCACTGCGGTTTATGAGCTGAAGACAGAAGTGTATTCAAAAGGAATAGAACATATAAAGGAAGGACTTATCTTCTCCTTCTTGCTGGATCCTTTTCTGGTTTTGGCTCAACTTCAGTGGCAGTATTCCAAAAAACGCCAGGAAAAAATCTGTATGGAAAACCTAGCCTAAGGGTTAAAACGCTTTGCCCTTATCAACCAATCAGAGCTCAGTTTTTTTCTTTTCTTAAATTGCTCTGATAAAATAGAAGTTGATCTCTAACTGGTTGTTGTGGGTAATAAAAAAAAAAGTCTTCAGAAATTAAAACTACAACTACCGGCAAGTGTGGACAGCCAAGGGGCAATTACAGAACCCACTCCGCTACCCTGTACAAGAGGATCCAGGCAGCACGGCTGCGCTACTGAACACGTGTGAGCACCAGCACTAGGTACATTAGGTGGACTTTCTGAGAGGAAATGTAAATTCTCACCTTTCGTCTGTACAAGGTTTGCACTGACAATGTACATTCTGGGAAGTGTAGTCTGTACACAGGGTACCATCATGTTATCTGATGTAGAGAAGAACGTCTCATTGTATTACAGATGCTAGAGGTGAGCCTGACCAGAAGCACCCTGGCTGTGTTTAATAGAAAGCTGACAAATTGAGAATACAGACTGTAATTCAGGATAAATACATAACAAGTGATACAATGTATTTACCAAGTTACTCATCTATGGATGTAAATTATATTACTATATAAACTATAAAATGGTGTTCAAAGGTTAACAAAGGCTTCATTCATGTATATCTTATCTCGGTCATGGAGTAAAGTAACTTCTCATTCAGATCATTTTCACATAGCAATAATGTGGTCTGAATCAGCATTTGTAGACTGAAGCCAGGAAAAAAAATGACAGTGGATCCTCTCCAAAAGAACCTTTTGAGAAGACCACCACATTGCCCAGACTAAGACTTAAATTCCCCTTTGCAGATTTGCCCCTAATGTGCTTCTCACTATAGAGCTATAGCTACCACTGACAACAAACATTATGGTGTGGCACTGAGGCAGGTTTGAGGGCAATGAAAGGGTGTTTTTCCCAGTCCTTTCTCCTAGGTATGCTAGCAGAGATGCTCATCAGTAGTGTTGCTCGCGAATATTCGCAATACGAATTTTATTCGCGAATATCGCATATTCGTGAATATTCGCGAATATAGCACTATATATTCGTAATTACGAATATTGTTTTTTTATTTTTATTTTTTTTCACAGGACACATCACAGTGATCATCCCTCTCTGCTTCCAGCTTGTGTGGTGTAAAGAAGGCTCTAATACTACTGTGTGAAACTGGTGTGCGAGTTTTCGCATATGCAAAAATTAGCATATGCTAATTTTTGCATGTACTGATTTTTTTATATGCTAATTTTCGCATACGCGAATTTTTGCATATGCGAAAATAAAACGCGAATATTCGCGAATATATGACGAATATTCATCCATATATTCGCGAATATTCGCGAATTCGAATATGGCCTGTGCCGCTCAACACTACTCATCAGGTGCTTAATTAATGAGACAAGCAGAAGTGTGGGAAGTCTGCATAGAAGGAAAGGAAACAATAGTGTGTGCTCTCCCCAGAAGACAGCAAGGTGGCTGTAAAGGGGGAGGCAGGGTCCTGGTGAGGAGCACACAGCCAGGAGCTGTAAGTGACACCCATAACAGTGAAGTGTACAGACAAGGAGTCTTAGTACACACAGCAATAGGCTGCAAATGCTGTGTGTGAACAGTGAGTAAAAGGTTGCAGGAAACTTGTGTTTTAACTGTCAGGGAAAAGCCCTCCAGTCAGGGCATGCTGGGTTGTGTAGTCTGTGACTGGATGGTCTAGGATTTTGTTTGTTCCTGTGTTATGTTTTTATTTATCCTGCAACCTATCTAATAAAGCTGGCGAGGAGCCAGACTGCATAAAGAACTGTTGTTTACCTGCTGAATGAAGTAGAAACATGTCCTGTGGCGGTGTCAGGGACGATCCCAGAGCTAACCCCAGGGTGAAATCCTTACAATGGTTATTAATGATAATATGGCTCTAGATGGGTTTGAAAAACAAACATACATTTCTAATTTGCATTTATCATTTTCTTAACAAAAAATAGAATGTGAAGTAGTCCAGAACATTAAGTCTACGTAAGGATGCCTAAAATGGTTGAACAGATGAGCATTTGTGAGTTAGCTTCATAATACCAGGGGCCATTATTCATATTTCTACATGTAAATAATAGATGACACTGTTTCTCGAGTTCATAACGCGGCTTTGTGTCCAAAGCAACAGCTGTTTGGAGCTGCTCCGTGCACCTTCATGACTCCCTTACTTTTTAATGCGCTTCAAACGTTATAAACTCAGCCTTTTTTGTGTGGACACTACATAATATCTTAAGTTTAACTATAAACACAACGATTAACTCATAACAAATAGAAATTGACCTTTGTGTCATAATCATTAAATGGAAAATGTCATCACACTATAATATCTTTGTAATCTTACCAAACATCAAAGGAGGAAGCAGTGACTTTATGTATTAGCTATTATAGATGTAAGGCCCCTTTCACGCTACAGGTATCATCCTGTAAAAATAATCCTGTTATTACTCCCGGCAAAAAGTCCTGAAAATAGCCGTCAAAAAATCCCATTCATATCAATGGGATTTTTTTGACCATCCTTTTGCATCAGGTATGTCCGTTTTTACTAAAGTCCGTATTTTTGCCGGCACAAAAGTCCAACAAAAATAATTGGTGAAAAAACGGCCTTAAAATTTAACATTGAAGTCTATGGGAAACGGTTGTTAAAAAAACATCCGTTATCATCCGTTAATGTCTGTTTTTTTTAACATCCATTTTTGTACTGAGCAAAAAAGGTTAAAAAAAACAGATGTAACTGGTAGTAACGGATGAACTACATCCGGTTTTTAAGAAAAAACCCATTAAAAATAATGAATGAGGGTCATCAGTTATCATCCGTTATTACCAGTTATTGCATCCGTTTTTTTCATCCGTTATTGCAAAATAACGGGAGTAAAAAAGCAGGATGATACCTGTAGTGTGAAAGGAGCCTAAATAAGATGTTTTCTATCCACTTACAGGGCATTTCGGGATAATTCTGCTTCATCAGGCATATCCTGATGCAGGATATGCCTGATGAAGCGGCATTACCGCAAAACGCGTTACATTGTGGGTAATAAATGTGCAATACTCTTACCTGGCTCCCAGCACCCTTTGTAATCCAGCCCTTTTCTCCGGAGGTTCTATGTTTGTATGCTACACACGAGGCTTGGAGTGGCTGCAGGATCCCGTTTACGGCTTACACGCTATTTCCAATGTTGTACTTGGTTGGTACAACCCACAACGGTGAGTAGTTACCCTATTGAAAATATCATCCTTGGTATTTAACTATATCACACCACAGAGCACTGTATTTCTCTTTTATGGTACGTGACTAAGATGGTCTAATAATGTAAGTCTATGGGGCCATCTCAGTCCCATACATAGCAGGAAAGAAGCAATTGGCCGCACACTCCTTTCCCTGCCCTTTCTACCAATCGATCTTACCACTCAGACCCCCTCTAATAAAAATGTCAAAATGACATGTCAAAAGTTTTTCTTAGCGACAGGTACACCCTTTGTTGGGCAAAAGGCTGTCAAATAAAAAATGTACATTATTGATTAAAATTCCAGGGCTGCTAGAGGGGTACTAGCTGGGCTTCACAGCTGAGATCAGAGTTTAATCTTATGTTATATGGTAGCTCAGAAGCATGGCTGTTAATAACACATACCTATACAGTGGTCCCTCAACATATGATATTAATTAGTTCCAGGAGAACCATCATATGTTGAAACCATCATATGTCGAGTACATATGTCTATGTAAAAATAGTAATTGGTTCTGGGGCCTCGGAACCATTGTATGTTGAATACATATCTCTATGGGAAACTGCTAATTGGTTCTGGGATGACCATTGTATGTGGAGTGTATGGGGAGTGTTTAACAAACCAGGGTGCCTCCAGCTGTTGCACAACTACAACTCCCAGCATGCATGTACAGCCATTGACTGTCTGGGCATGCTGGGAGTTATAGTTTTGCAACAGCCGGAGGCACACTGATAGGGAAACATTGATGCATGGGGTGTATAGTGTGTATATGTATTGTATGTGATGTGTGACATCGCATACAGTACTGTACAGTTCTTTAAATACCTTCAGGGGGGACAGAATGTCCTCCATTACGATCCTGCCGACTACAGCTCTATAGGAAAGGAAGAGGAGGGCAGCCAGCAGCTCATTGGATGCCTGCAGCAAGATGCTGCAGGCTATTGGCTATGGCTGCACTGTGGGGGGGGGGGGGGGGCTTACACGGAGCTCACAGTGGAAGCCTGTATGAGTTAGCAGGACAGCATGTGAGTAACAGGAGGCAGAACGGGGCACATTAAACAACTATCTGTCAGTTGCTGAAGTTGTCAGCGCTGTCAGATAACTGTTTGTACGATGGCCCCGACACACAGCAGCATCATATGTCGATGCTGCCTTCAACATACGATGGGCTCTGAGAGGCCATCATATGTTGAAATGATAATATGTAGGGGCCATCATAAGTCAGGGGGTCACTGTATGTGCAAAAGTCTTAAAGGGATTTCCTGCTAAGCATGTTGGTAAAATCAGATGTGTCCAAAGTAAATAATGTAAAATAGTGCAGTTTTTTTTTCTTTAAAGTATATTAAAGGGGTATTCCAGGAATGTACGCAGACCATTTAAGTGATTACAGTTACAGTAAAGGGGTAGTCCGGTGGAAAATATATATTTTTTAAATAAATTGGTGCCAGAAAGTTAAACAGATTTGTAAATTACTGCTATTTAAAAATCTTAATCCTTCCAGTACTTATCAGCTGTTGTATACTACAGATAAAGTTCTTTTCTTTTTGGATTTCTTTTTTTGTCTGTCCACGGTGCTCTCTGCTGACACCTTTTAAGAACTGTCCAGAGTAAGAGAAAATCCCCATAGCAAGCATATGCTGCTCTGGACAATTCCTAAAATGGACAGAGATGTCAGCAGAGAGCACTGTGCTCGTGATTCAGCAGAGAGCACCGTGTTCCAAAAAGAAAAGAATTTCCTCTGTAGTATTCAGCAGCTAATAAATACTGTAAGGATTAAGATTTTTTAATAGAAGTAATTTACAAATCTGTTTAACTTTCTGTCACCAGTTGATTAACTCCTTAAGGACGCAGCTCCTTTTCACCTTAAGGACGCAGACCTTTTTCGCAATTCTGACCACTGTCACTTTATGCATAAATAACTCTAAAATGCTTTTACCCATTATTCTGACTGTGAGAGTGTTTTTTCGTGACATATTCTACTTTATTTTAGCAGTAAATTTTCGTTGTTACTTGCATCCTTTCTTGGTAAAAAATCCCAAAATTTCATGAAAATGTAGCATTTTTCTAACTTTTAAACTCTCTCTTGTAAGGAAAATGGATATTCCAAATAAATTTTATATTGATTCACAAATACAATATGTCTACTTTATGTTGGCATCATAAAATTGACATATTTTTACTTTTTGAAAACATTAGAGGCCTTCAAAGTAGAGCAGCAATTTTCAAAATGTTCATGACAATTGCAAAATCTGAAGAGACAGATGTTACAGAACTACAACTCCCAGCATGCCTGGGCAGTCTAGGCATGCTGAGAGTTGTAGTTTTGCAACATCTGGAGGGCTACAGTTTGGGCACCACTGTAATAGTGGTCTCCAAACTGTGACCCTCCAGATGTTGCAAAACTACAACTCCCAGCATGCCCAGACAGCCTTTGGCTGTCTGGGCATGCTGGGAGTTGCAGTTTGGCAACCACTAAAAGGGCAGCAGTAAATAACGCTTTACTGCTACCTCCCTTGATGCTCCACGCCGTCGCCTCCCTACCTGCGCCGCTGATCTCCGCTGCAGTCACCGATGATCGGCGGTCCCCATGGCATCTTCTTTGCAGGTACCGTCCGCCATCTTCTCCCCCATTCTGCCCGACATCCAGGGGTGGGCAGAGCGGGAGGTTTCCATGGCAACCCCCCGTCTTCAACTGCCATTGGTCAGTACTTAGTGCTGACTAATGGCAGGGGATAGGAGGAGGTTGCAGCACTGCAACCTCACTCCTATCCCTTAGGATGATCGTGGCTGTCGCTGACAGCTCCGATCATCCCTAGTTTCCGAGGGATCGCGTCACCAGAGACCCGATCAGCCCGGAATAGCAGAAAATCGCATGTCTGAATTGACATGCGAATTCAGCAGGCATGCCAGTCCGGCGGGGACCGGAGTTCCCACGGACGTATCCATATGCCCTACGTCCTTAAAGGGGTAGTCCAGTGGTGAAAAACGTATCCCCTATCCTAAGGATAGGGGATAAGTTTGAGATCGCGGGGGGTCCGACCGCTGGGGCCCCCTGCGATCTCTCTGTACGGGGGCCAGGCTCTCCGGCCAGATAGCGGGTGTCGACCTCCGCACGAAGCGGTGTCCGACACGCCCCCTCAATACATCTCTATGGCAGAGCCGGAGATTGCCGAAGGCAGCGCTTCGGCTCTGCCATAGAGTTGTATTGAGGGGGCGTGTCGGCCGCCGCTTCGTGCGGAGTTCGACACACCCCCTTCCCTCGGGCTGTTGGGGCTCCGTACAGGAGATCGCAGGGGGCCCCAGCGGTCGGACCCCCCGTGATCTCAAACTTATCCCCTATCCTTAGGATAGGGGATAAGTTGTTCACCACTGGACTACTCCTTTAAGGACTTGGGATGCAGAGTGTATGCATACGCCCTGCGTCCTGAACAGGAAAAAGAAAAAAAAAGTTTTTCACCCGAGTACCCCTTTAAGTGCCTCACAGGTGATGTCTTCTTTAAGTGAATGACTGGTGACATATTTTCTGATCAGAATTGTACATTTTTCCTTTTCTTCACTATCCGGCCTAGACTGCCATGATTAATTCTCCTGGCCAAGATTTCTTTCCACAGAATTTGCCAGACAAACATTTTAGATTCCCCACATATTTAGCTGCAGACCCCTTTGTGCATCCATAAACATACTGCCTCCATCCATTTACAATATATGACAGCAGGACACGCAGTAAGGAGACAGTTATTATCCAGCCCACACCTATAAAAAAAAAAAACAATGCTTCAATTTATCCCTGCTTCAGGCAAGCAGCGCTAAATGCCGTAAGACTTCACACACGTCGGCACACACTGCTACGGTACCTATATCTCCCTGCTGCAGCCTATAGCGAACCCTCCTGGAGGGATGCGCGCAATTGGTGAAGTTATCGCATACGAAGCGCAGAACGCTGGGACGCTGACGTCCTGCACGGCGCATGTGATGATGTCACCTAACGGGTGCATCCCCGCAAAGAAGGCTCATTTTATGCTGCAGCAGGGAGATATAAGGACTATAGCTTTGAAATGTAACTTAACTTGCTTAATAAGGGAGGACCTGCTTCTCACCAGGGGCTAACCTATCTTCTTAGGGGGCATAATTGTTTAAATAGGAGCAAATCGTGGCAAAATGTACAAGATTGTACCACGATTTATGAAAAATTTGGACCTAAAACTGTCCAGGAGGCCCCTTTTTGGATTGCCAAGGTTAATCCCCCCCCCCCCCCCCCCCCCCCCCCCCCCCACTAACACCTACCATGGGCTTAATACTGTCCACATTCTAAAATCTCCTGTCCTGCAGGCTTCTCCTCTTTGGCGTGCAGGGAGCTCCCAGCATCCACTGGGCTTTTAAAGTGGCGGCGGCTGGTGGGGCGGGATCCCTTCATTATTGGTCCCCCTTCATAAATTCCGGGGGATCTGTCCCCCTCATTCCCCCCAAGCCCCCCCCCGGTTCCTGTACCCATGCAAAGGTATTATCTGTACCCTTTTATTGCATTGTATGTAACCATGTTGGTAGTGTAATAGTGATTTTAGAAGTGATAACTTCCCTTTCAAAAGTTGGTGAGACTGTAAATGGGGCTGGTGTACAGCTTAAAGGAAATACATTGGGTTATAGTGTGGATGAACAAGAGACTCTAACAGGTTCACTTACTATGTAAAGTTTTGTTTTTGCCGAGTTAGTGTCCTCTAATGTGTCCGACATCACCTCCTGTGTTGTGCTGATGACGTGGGAGCTGGGTAAAAGCTTCAGCAAAATGGAAAGAGGTTATAGGTTCAGTTACAGAAGAACAGTGGAGGGAGAAATATCCCTAGAACTTCGGTTAGCAAGATGCATCGTTTGTAAAAAATTATGTAGCGGTATGAGGCTACTTGGAATAAGTGGTTAGAATATCTAAAAAAAAAATGTTTGGGATCAGTAATTGAGGAATCAGGGTTGAGCCTGATTAGGGGCCATGTCGACTTCGCTGTTAGTTGGGGGGGGATGGCCTGGAAAGGGGGGTGGGGGTGTGATGAGATATGTCTTAGCATTTTCTAATACAATGTGTTTTTTTATGAATTATGTCTATATGAAAAACAGTAAAAACATTTTTAGAGTAATTAAAACACCACACACAACATGAGGACAGAATTGATATTGATTTTGGAGGAAAGCTTTTTTTTTAAATCTAAAACAAGAGGAAAGGGTACTGTTCTTACTTGTGTTCATGTTAATAATTACATTGTCATTGTAACTGATTATCATCAGTAAAGATTCAGAGATTACTGAGTCATCCGGTTAAGTGTAATATCTAACCTTTTCTGCTATGTCACTGTGTATTTCATAAAATTGCATAAGGCAGTGTCCTGATTCTTATTTTCCTTTAGTATTGTTAAGCCAAAACCAAGACTTGACCCTAGATACAGAAAACTATAATGGAAATATTTTCACCTGTTCTTTGTATTGGGATCCACTACTTTGTGGGCTATACTGCCATGAAAATGATGCCATGACTATACTGCCATGAAAAAATAGCCTTAGGCCCCTTTCACACTATAAAGTTATTCTGTTAAAAGATCCGTTACAAACATCCATTGGAAAAGCCATGTTAAACGGCCGTTACACAATCCCATTCAAGTTTATGGGATTTTTTTAATTATCCGTTAGGAACCGTTATAGCCCGTCATGAATAATGGACGTTAGTTGTGACGGAAGAAATAAAGGCACATGCAGGGCCGGATCATCATTGGCGCTCATGGAGCACCTGCTCCGGGCCCTGTGCCCGCAGGGGGCCCCGTCACATTTGGGACATCCCTGCGGGCTGCTCAGTTGCGGATCGGGGCCCCCCGATAGCCTGGCCACGGCCACTTTAAAACAGTGACCAGCGGCAGCTCCTGTGGGCCCGGACTCCTCCTGCTTTTTCTATATTTCATATTTCCTTACCTGGCCGCGCTCGGCAGGCTCAGGTGATACGTCGGGTCTCGTGGGCTGTGACGAGTGACGTCTCCTGCGGCTCCTCTGCACACGTCAGGGACGTCACTCATCATTTCCTGCAGGGCACAGTTTTCTTCATTACACCCCA
The DNA here is from genome assembly GCF_029499605.1 of Hyla sarda. Classification (NCBI taxonomy): domain Eukaryota; kingdom Metazoa; phylum Chordata; class Amphibia; order Anura; family Hylidae; genus Hyla; species Hyla sarda. The sequence continues at coordinate 156,504,840 of NC_079190.1, forward strand.
GCGCTGCAGGAGATGACGAGTGACGACCCTGACGTTGTGCAGAGGAGCCGCAGGAGATGTCAATCGTCACAGCCCACGAGACCCGACGCATCACCTGAGCTTGCCGAGCACGGCCAGGTAAGGAAATATGAAAAATAGAAAAAAGCAGGAGGAGGGGGGAGCAATGAGCAGGGGAGGATTGAGTGGGGGAGGATGATGAGTCAGAGAGGGGTAATGATGAGCATGGGGGGGAGAATGATTGGCAGGGGGGCAATGATTGGCAGGGGGGCAATGATGGGCAGGGGGGCAATGATGGGCAGGGGGGGGCAATGATGGGCAGGGGGGTAATGATGAGCATGGGGGGTAATGATGAGCAAGGGGGGTAATGATGAGCAGGGGGGTAATGATGAGCAGGGGGAGTGATGAGCAGGGGGGAGTGATGAGCAGGGGGGGGGAGTGATGAGCAGGGGGGGAGTGATGAGCAGGGGGGAGTGATGAGCTGAGCAGGGGGGGAGTAATGAGCAGGGGGGGAGTAATGATGAGCAGGGGGAGGAGTAATGATGAGCAGGGGGGGAGTAATGATGAGCAGGGGGGAGTAATGATGAGCAAGGGCGGAGTAATGATGAGCAGGGGGGGAGTAATGATGAGCAGGGGGGATGATGAGCAGGGGGGGGAATGATGAGCAGGGGAAAACACGGGAAAGGAGGCGGGGGGGTTAAATATGGCACAGGGGCTGATAAAAGGGGGAGGAAGGGGGGGCAAACTGAGGATTAAGGGGAATCAAAGTTGGGGGGATGATGAGGCATTTAGTTCAGAGCTATAGTCATTTATTTTACATTTATTTTTTCCTCTCAAATTTTCCTGTGAAAATGAGGGTACGTGTTATATGCGAGTGCATGTTATACACAGATAAATACTGTAATTCCCCCTCCCCCCTCAAATCTGTGGCCCGCAATAACTTTAAAAACGCAGGGGCCGCCGGGAGGTAGCGCACGCAGGGACACCACTCACGTCCCGTGCGTGCACCCATAGGAGCGGAGCAGCGAGGAGTAAGTTACCTACACATCATCTTCAGTGCTCCGACCACCGCTCCTCCAGTCCCGGGACCTACTGCTATGGCCCCTAGGCCATAGCAGTAGATCATGACCCCGGACCAGAGGAGCGGTGGTCGGAGCACTGAAGTGGGGCAGTAAACAGACATCCAGCCTCCAGCCACACACTGTATATGTCTGTGGGGGACACTGGCAATGTAATTTGGGGGGACTACAACCTAATGCGGGGAACTGAAACCTACTGTGGGGGAACTACAACCTAATGTGGGGGAACTGTGGGTGGGTTTGGTGAAGAAAAGTTTAGTGGAGAAGGACCAGGAGGGCATGGGGGGCTGAAGTGAGGTTGTTTGGGGGGGGGGCATGTAAGGTAAGTGTGGGTTTGGTAAAGGGGGCAGAGGAGTGTGAAGGGGACTGAGGGGGGGGGGTAGTGGGTGCAGAAAAGTGGAATAGTGGAGAAGAACCAGGAGTGTTGAAGGGGGGGACTTAAAGGGGTACTGCACCCCTAGACATCTTATCCCCTATCCTTTGGATAGGGTATAAGATGTCTAGGGGTGGAGTACCCCTTTAAGAACCAGAGGGGGACTAAGGCTAAGTTTCCAGAGAAGGCAAAAGCACAAGAAAAAAAATGCCCAAAAATTACCATAACACAGGAAAAAGCAGCAGCAGTTTTTCTGTGTTTTTGCAAATAAATAAAGGGGGAAACTTAGCCTTAGAGGTCTCAGGGACCAGGAGTCTGGAGGAGGACTTAGGGGTCTGGGGGGCAGAGGGGTCTGGGGGATTTAGGGCTCGTCCACACTACGAACTTCCAGGCAGTCTTAATCTGGCCCTGGGCACATGCACTAATTTTTTCTTCCGTCACAAGAAACAGGTAAATTAATGGCTGTTATTTTTAACATTGAAGTCTAAGGCTGATGGACGGTAGCAAATACACCCGTTAATGTCGTTATTTTAACGTTCGTTATTTTTACAGTAAAGCCTTCACTCCCCTGAAGTCACATGATGTAGTGCTCACACCCCCTGTCACACACCCCTTTTCTTCTGGGACTATACAGCAGGAGGCAGCACATCCTAGAGCTCCATCCGCCACCGTCCGCCACATTGATGGCTGCTATGCAGTATGTTTTTCAGTGTATTTGGGAACATGTGCTTTGCCGCTTTTTTTTTTTTTTTTTTTTTGCTGTGTGCTTTGCCCGCAGTTTGTATGGGTGTATGAATGCTTTTGGTAGGGAAGTGTACATGATCATTTTGGACCGTGTGGTGCCACTCTGCGACATTTTTCTGTCCGACATGTGCTTGCATTTTTGCAGGACACATGCATTTTTTCATGCAGTTTGTATGGGAGCATGAATGCTTTGGCTTTTGTATCGCAATTCTAGCTTTTAATTTTTTTTTTTTATAATAAAAGGGGAATATTTTTTTTTTATCATAGACATAATGCCAAAAATATTAGAAAAATCAACTAAAGAGCCCAAGAAGGCACCAAAAAAGGTGAGTTATCATAATTTGGAATTATTTGTTATTATTTTTACATTCTTTAATTGTTATTATTTCTGAAATTTTTTCTTTTTAATTTGTATTTTTCAGAAGCTACCACCAATGGAATCATCAAGCAATGATGACCCTGGATTTATTTCTATTGATTCTCCAAGCCCCAGTGTGAGTATTTGAATTTTTTTAGGATAATATTATTTATGTTTCCATATTTTATATAGATTTAATATCATTAGGATAATTGGTATTGAAGTGCACAGGATAATTTTTGAATGTGTTATACCACTCTTTTTTTTTTTTTTTCTTTTGCCATTTTATCAATAATTTAATTATTTATAAAAAAAATTCTAGACACACAGTATTCTTCCACAACACCAAAAAAAAAAAAAAAAAATCCTCCACATCACCACAAATCAAAAAAGGGGATTTTTCAAATTTTCAACTGTTTTGAATTTTTAGAAATGTCAATGATTTATTAAAAGAATTGTTTATTTTTTGCAGAAGTGGTTCAGGAACCCTCTAGCATGTGGTGGTTCAGGAACCCTCTACTCCCTCAGATGAGGAATCAGAACATACATCCGGATCCAGAAGCCCAAGTGTGAGTTTTTTTTTTTTTTTTAAATAATTATAAAATTAAGTTTTCTATAATTTAAATATTTTTTTTCCTTTGACAGTCGGAATATATCCCATCCTTAGGCTAGGATTCCACTTGGTTTTTTTTCTGGCAGTTTTTGGAAAACTGCCGCTGCAGTTTTTGAGCCAAAGCCAGAAGTGTATTCAAAAGGAATAAGACATATAAAGGAAGGACTTATACTTCTCCTCCCTTATGGATCCACTTCTGACTTTGGCTCAAAAACTGCAGTGGCAGTATTCCAAAAACTGACAGAAAAAAAGAACCAAGTGGAATCCTAGCCTTACATGTGGAATAGTGATGTCGCGAACATCAAATTTTCGGTTGGCGAACGCAAACTTCCGCAAAAGTTCACGAACCGGGCGAACCGCCATTGACTTCAATGGGCAGGCGAATTTTAAAACCCACAGGGACTCTTTCTGGCCACAATAGTGATAGAAAAGTTGTTTCAAGGGGACTAACACCTGGACTGTGACATGCTGGAGGGGCATCCATGGCAAAACTCCCATGGAAAATGACATAGTTGATGCAGAGTCTGGTTTTAATCCATAAAGGGCATAAATCACCTTACATTCCTAAATTGTTTGGAATAACGTGCTTTAGCCCCCTTTAGGCAGCACATAGAGCCCCACTTTAGGCATCACATAGTTAGATCCCCCATTTAGGCAGCACATAGATTCCCCCATATTAGGCAGCACATAGTTAGAGCCCCCCTTTAGGCAGCACATAGTTAGAGCCTCCCTTTAGGCAGCACATAGAGCCCCCATGTTAGGCAGCACATAGTTAGAGCCCCCCTTTAGGCAGCACATAGAGCCCCCCTTTAGGCAGCACATAGACCCCCCTGCCATATTAGGCAGCACATAGGTAGAGCCTCCCTTTAGGCAGCACATAGTTAGATCCCCCTTTAGGCAGCACATAGATTCCCCATGTTAGGCAGCACATAGTTAGATCCCCCCCTTTAGGCAGCACATAGATTCCCCCATGTTAGGCAGCACATAGTTAGAGCCCCCATATTAGGCAGCACATGGTTAGAGCCCCCCTTTAGGCAGCACATAGTTAGAGCCTCCCTTTAGGCAGCACATAGAGCCCCCATGTTAGGCAGCACATAGTTAGAGCCCCCCTTTAGGCAGCACATAGAGCCCCCCTTTAGGCATCACATAGTTAGATCCCCCCTTTAGGCAGCACATAGATTCCCCCATATTAGGCAGCACATAGTTAGAGCCCCCCTTTAGGCAGCACATAGTTAGAGCCTCCCTTTAGGCAGCACATAGAGCCCCCATGTTAGGCAGCACATAGTTAGAGCCCCCCTTTAGGCAGCACATAGAGCCCCCCTTTAGGCAGCACATAGACCCCCCTGCCATATTAGGCAGCACATAGGTAGAGCCTCCCTTTAGGCAGCACATAGAGCCCCCTTTAGGCAGCACATAGTTAGATCCCCCTTTAGGCAGCACATAGATTTCCCATGTTAGGCAGCACATAGTTAGACCCCCCCCCTTTAGGCAGCACATAGATTCCCCCATGTTAGGCAGCACATAGTTAGAGCCCCCATATTAGGCAGCACATGGTTAGAGCCCCCTTTAGGCAGCACATAGTTAGAGCCTCCCTTTAGGCAGCACATAGAGCCCCCATGTTAGGCAGCACATAGTTAGAGCCCCCCTTTAGGCAGCACATAGATCCCCCCCCATATTAGGCAGCACATAGGTAGAGCCTCCCTTTAGGCAGCACATATAGCCCCCTTTAGGCAGCACATAGTTAGATCCCCCCTTTACGCATCACCTAGTTAGATCCCCCTTTAGGCAGCACATAGATTCCCCCATGTTAGGCAGCCCATAGTTAGATCCCCCCTTTAGGCAGCACATAGATTCCCCCATGTTAGGCAGCACATAGTTAGAGCCCCCCTTTAGGCAGCACATAGATTCCCCCATATTAGGCAGGACGGGCGACCACCATAAGAAATTATTTTCTAACTAAAATGTTTAATGAAATAAAGAAGCAGAGTTTATCCCTCTCTGTATTTATTTATGTTTTTTTTTTGAAAATGTAACTTAAAAAATCACACGCAACAAGCGTTCCCTGGTGTAATGGTTAGTACTCTGGAAAATTCAAGTTTAAATTATCAGAAAGTCCAGAAGACTCTATAATGCAGGACGGAGAAACACACAAAGAAATCCTTTTCAAAATAAAAATTTTCATCAAATAAAGATGAAAGCAGCGGCCAGAAAAATTGCAGCACCAGAGAAAGTGCAGCACCAGAGGCCATAAAAATTAGACATGTACACCTGGCTGGAAAATTTGGTATTGTCGCAGCCGCTGCTGTAGCAGTGGCCAGAAAAGTTTCTGTTTGTTTCACCAGGCAGAAAGTGCCCTAAAACATTGCGGCTTGAACCCTAGTTGGTGGCGGATAAGTCACGCAAGTCATCCAGCATTCAGAGTTCAAATACAGCAGCGTGTGGACCATTTTTAGCCCAAGGCAGCTCATCTGATCAGGCCTTGTTCAGTCAAATGTATCACCCAGTGTCAGTCCCTTCGGGATCCATCCCTCATTCATCTTAATAAAGGTGAGGTAATCTAGACTTTTTTGACCTAGGCGACTTGTCTTCTCAGTGACAATACCTCCTGCTGCACTGAAGGTCCTTTCTGACAGGACACTTGAAGCAGGACAGGCCAGAAGTTCGAGCGCAAATTGGGATAGCTCAGGCCACAGGTCAAGCCGGCACACCCAGTAGTCAAGGGGTTCATCGCTCCTCAGAGTGTCGATATCTGCGGTTAAGGCCAGGTAGTCTGCTACCTGTCGGTCAAGTCATTCTCTGATGTTGGACCCCGAAGGGCTATGGCGATGCGTAGGACTTAAAGGAGTAGTCCAGTGGTGATTCAGTGGTGAGCAACTTATCCCCTATCCTAAGGATAGGGGATAAGTTGCAGATCGCGGGGGGTCCGACCACTGGGGCCCCCTGCGATCTCCTGTACGGAGCCCCGACAGCCCGCGGGAAGGGGGCGTGTCGACCTCCGCACGAGGCGGCGGCCGACACGCCCCCTCAATACAACTCTATGGCAGAGCCGAAGCGCTGCCTTCGGCAATCTCCGGCTCTGCCATAGAGATGTATTGAGGGGGCGTGTCGGCCGCCGCCTCGTGCGGGGGTCGACACCCGCTATCTCGGCGGAGAGCCGGGGCCCCGTACAGAGAGATCGCAGGGGGCCCCAGCGGTCGGACCCCCCGCGATCTCAAACTTATCCCCTATCCTTAAGATAGGGGATAAGTTTTTCACCACTGGACTACCCCTTTAAAAAGCTCTGCATGTCCTCTATCAACAGCATGTCTGTACAGCATCCTGTCCTTGCCGGCATGTTCGTGGGAGGAGGAGGATTACTTTCACCTCTTCCCCGGTTAGATTCCCGTTGTGCTGTGACATGACCCTTATACGCTGTGTGCAGCATACTTCTTAATTTATTTTTGACCTGCTGAATCCTTTCCGCCTTGCAGTAATGCGGTAACATGTCAGGCACTTTATGTTTATACCGGGGTCTAGTAGCGTGGATACCCAGTACAGGTCGTTCTCCTTCAGCCTTTTTATACGAGGGTCCCTCAACAGGCACGACAGCATGAAAGACCCCATTTGCACAAGGTTGGATGCCGAGCTACCCATGTCCCATTCCTCGTCCTCAGTGATGTCAGGGAAGGTATAATCTTCTTCCCCCCAGCCACGTACAACACCACGGGAACCAGATAGGTGACAAGGAGCACCCTGGGATGCTTGTTGCGGTTGGTCTTCCTCCTCCTCTTCAAAGCCACATTCCTCCTCTGACTCCTCTTCCTCACAATCCCCTTCCAGCGTTGCCGCAGGTCCAGCAAGCAAAGCTGATAAGGCTGTTTCTGGTGGTGATGGTGACCACAACTCTTCCTCTTCACGCTCATCTACTGCCAGGAAGAAAACAAATGGTATGATGTCACTGATGGTGCCTTCGGTGTGACTGACTAGGTTTGTCACCTCCTCAAAAGGACGCATGAGCCTACAGGCATTACGCATGAGCGTCCAGTAACGTGGCAAAAAAATTCCCAGCTCCGCAGATGATGTCCTAGCACCCCGGTCATACAAATATTCGTTAACGGCTTTTTCTTGTTGGAACAGGCGGTCGAACATTAGGAGTGTTGAATTCCAACGTGTCGGGATGTCGCAAATCAAACGCCTCACTGGCATGTTGTTTTGCCGCTGGATGTCTAAAAAGTGCACCATGGCTGTGTAGGAACACCTGAAATGGTCACACACCTTCCTGGCCTGCTTCAGGACATCCTGTAAGCCTGGGTACTTATGCACAAAGCGTTGTACAATCAGATTACACACATGTGCCATGCACGGCACATGTGTCAACTTGCCCAACCTCAATGCCGCCAACAAATTTGTTCCGTTGTCACAAACCACTTTGCCGATCTCCAGTTGGTGCGGAGTCAGCCACTGATCCACCTGTGGGTTCAGGGCCGACAGGAGTGCTGGTGCGGTGTGACTCTCCGCTTTCAGGCAAGTCAACCCCAAGATGGCGTGACACTGCCGTATCTGGGATGTGGAATAGCACCTGGGGAGCTGGGGGGTGCCGGTGATGTGGAGCAAAACACAGTAGTGGAAGAGGACTCAGCCGAGGAGGTTTTGGAGGAGGATGGAGTAGGAGGAGTAGAGGAGGTGGCAGCAGGCCTGCCTGCAAGTCGTGGCGGTGTCACCAACTCCTCTGCAGAGCCACGCATTCCATGCTTGGCAGCCGTCACCAGGTTTACCCATTGCGCAGTGTAGGTGATATACCTGCCCTGACCATGCTTTGCAGACCAGGTATCAGTGGTCAGATGGACCTTTGCCCCAACACTGTGTGCCAGACATGCCATTATTTCCTTTTGCACAATGGAGTACAGGTTGGGGATTGCCTTTTGTTTAAAGAAATTTTGGCCGGGTACCTTCCACTGCGGTGTCCCAATAGCTAAATTTTTTATAAAGGCCTCAGACTCCACCAGCTTGTATGGTAAAAGCTGGCGGGTTAGCAGTTCACACAAGCCAGCTGTCAGACGCCGGGCTAGGGGATGACTTTGGGACATTGGCTTCCTGCGCTCAAACATCTCCTTGACAGACACCTGACTGTGGGCAGATGAGCAGGAACTGTTCAAGGCGAGAGACGGAGAGGCGGATGGTTGAGAGGGGGCAAGGAGGGCAGCAGTGGTTTACTTGGATGAAGATGCTGGACCAGGAGGAGGATGGCGGCTTTGAGTTTGTGTGCTGCTTGTACTCATGTGTTGATCCCATTGGCGTTTGTGATGTGACATCAAGTGCCTTCGCAAAGCAGTTGTACCTAGGTGGGTGTTGGACTTCCCACGACTCAGTTTCTTTTGGCGCAGGTTGCAAAAGGCCTCGCTGTTGTCAGAGGCAGACACACAAAAAAATGCCACACTGCTGAGCTGAATGACTGCATTCTAGTGGTTGGCGTCCCGTCTGGCTGACCCCGGGTGCCGATGCATGCTGTCTGACTGTGCCACTAGCTCCTTGTGACGACCTCCCCCTGCTTCCAACTCATCTCCTCCTCCTCTCTGTCTCCCCATCTGAACTTTCCCCCTCTTCTTCTTCTCTTCTAGCGGGCACCCACGTGGCATCCACGGACGAATCGTCATCATCAACCACTTCACCGGTATCTGACAACTCAAGAAAGGAAGCAGCAGCGGGTACAACATCATCATCATCATCACACTATACGTCCATGTGTGTAATGCTGCCTGACTGAGACATATCCCTGTTATCTACATCCTCTGGCAATAATGTTTGCGCATCACTCATGTCTTCAGACTGATGTGTAAATAACTCCTCTGACGGATCAAGTAAAGCTGCTGTGGTGCTAGTGTTGGTGGTGGCAGCAGGCGGGCGAGTGGTAACTTGAGAGGTGCCCGAAGCTAAGCTAGAGGAGAAGGATGGTGCGTCAAGGTTACGAGCGGAAGCTGTAGAAGATTGGGTGTCCTGTGTTAGCCAGTCAACTATGTCCTCAGAACTTTGCGGGTTCAGGGTATGTGGCCGCTGAACACTGGCCATTATTCTAGGGCCAAAGGGAATCCCAGGACCATGACCACGACGGCCCCTGTAGGGTGGCCTGCCTCTGCCTGTCATTTTTTTTTCAATTAGTGGTACTATGCGTGCAAGCTACTGTGACAACAGATATGAGTGCCACTGTGCACTGACAGAAATTGGCAGAGTAGACGCTGTAGGCCTGACACACACGCTTGCAGACAACTAACTGCTATTCAATCTATTACAGTCAATATTGTATTTTATTTTTCAAATTTACACTAAAGTCACCCCAAAGATGATTTGCACTAGTGTGGCAATGAGCCCTGAAGGCCAAAAGACTCCCAAGTGTGAAGTGAAGTGACTGATTTTATTTTACAGCCAAAAAAGGTATTTTTTTTTTTTAAATTTACACTAAGGTCACCCCAAAGATGATTTGCACTAGTTGCTGGAAAGAAAAAAAGTTTGCCAGCGGAGTACCCCTTTTAAACAGTGGTTACCCAACCAGGGTGCCTCCAGCTGTTGCAAAACACACGGACTGATGTTTGAGCCCTTTTAATACTGTAGTTGCTGGACTGAAAAAAAGTTTGCCAGCGTAGTACCCCTTTTAAACAGTGGTTAGCCAACCAGGGTGCCTCCAGCTGTTGCAAAACACACGGACTGATGTTTGAGCCCTTTTAAAGGGGATCTCCCGTGTAAAACTTTTTTTTTTTTTTTTAATCAACTGGTGTCAGAAAGTTAAACAGATTTGTAAATCACTTCTGTAAAAAAATCTTAATCCTTCCAGTACATTTTAGGAGCTGTATACTAAAGAGAAATCCAAAAAAGAAATGCATTTCCTCTGATGTCATGACCACAGTGCTCTCTGCTGACCTCTGCTGTCCATTGTAGGAACTGTCCAGAGCAGCATATGTTTGCTATGGGGATTTTCTCCTGGACAGTTCCTAAAATGGACAGCAGAGGCCAGCAGAGAGCACTGTGGTCATGACATCAAAGGAAATGCATTTCTTTTTTGGATTTCTCTTTAGTATACAGCCCCTAAAAAGTACTGGAAGGATTAAGATCTTTTAATAGAAGTGGTTTACAAATCTGTTTAATTTTCTGACACCAGTTGATTTTAAAAAAAAGTTTTCCATAGGAGTACTCCTTTAATACTGTAGTTGCTGGACTGAAAAAGTTTGTTAGCGGAGTACATAGTTACATAGTTACATAGTTACATAGTTACATAGTTAGTACGGTCGAAAAAAGACATATGTCCATCAAGTTCAACCAGGGAATTAAGGGGTAGGGGTGTGGCGCGATATTGGGGAAGGGATGAGATTTTATATTTCTTCATAAGCATTAATCTTATTTTGTTCCAGGAATGTATCTAATCCTGTTTTAAAGCTGTTAATTGTTCCTGCTGTGACCAGTTTCTGAGGGAGACTGTTCCATAAGTTCACAGTTCTCATGGTAAAGAAGGCGTGTCGCCCCTTGAGACTAAACTTTTTCTTCTCCAGACGGAGGGAGTGCCCCCTCGTCCTTTGGGGGGGTTTAACCTGGAACAGTTTTTCTCCATATTTTTTGTATGGGCCATTAATATACTTATATACGTTTATCATATCCCCCCTTAAACGTCTCTTCTCAAGACTAAACAATTGTAACTCCTTTAATCGCTCCTCATAGCTAAGATGTTCCATTCCCCATATTAGTTTAGTCGCGCGTCTCTGCACCCTTTCCAACTCCGCAGTGTCCCTTTTATGGACAGGTGCCCAAAACTGAACAGCATATTCCAGGTAAGGCCGTACCAATGATTTATAAAGGGGGAGTATTATGTCCCTGTCCCTTGAGTCCATGCCTCTTTTGATACATGACAATATCCTGCCGGCTTTGGAAGCAGCAGCCTGACATTGCATGCTATTCTGTAGTCTGTGATCTACAAGTACACCCAGATCCTTCTCTACCAGTGACTCTGCCAGTTTAATCCCCCCTAAGACATACGACGCATGCAGGTTATTAGTACCCAGATGCATAACTTTACATTTATCCACATTGAACCTCATTTGCCAAGTGGATGCCCAGACACTTAGTCTATCCAAGTCATCTTGTAACTTATGCACATCCTCTATAGACTGTACCGTGCTACAAAGCTTGGTGTCATCTGCAAAGATAGAAACAGAGCTGTTAATACCATCCTCTATATCATTAATAAATAAATTAAACAACAGCGGGCCCAGTACAGAACCTTGGGGTACACCACTAATAACCGGGGACCAATCAGAGTACGAATCATTGACCACCACTCTCTGGGTACGATCCATGAGCCAGTGTTCAATCCAGTTACAAACTAAAATTTCCAAACCCAAAGACCTTAACTTACCTGTCAGACGTCTATGAGGGACAGTATCAAATGCTTTAGCAAAATCCAGAAACACTATATCCACAGCCATTCCTCTGTCAAGGCTTCTACTCACCTCTTCATAAAAGCAAATTAGATTGGTTTGACAATTTCTATCCTTAGTAAACCCATGCTGGCTATCACTTATAATACAATTATCCCCTATGTACCCCTTTTAAACAGTGGTTAGCCAACCAGGGTGCCTCCAGCTGTTGCAAAACACACGGACTGATCTTTAAGCCCTTCTAATACTGTAGCTGCTTGAAAGAAATCAAGTTTTCAACCGGAGTACCCCTTTTAACCTGTGGTTCCCTCCCAACCAGGGTGCCTCCAGCTGTTGTAAGACACATGGACTGATATTTGAGCCCTAAAAAGGGCTTTTTTGGGTGCTGTCCTTAAAGAAGATGTTATATTAGTGGTTTAGGAGTGTAGTGGACCCTGAATGAACCACCTAGCTATCACTTTCCCTATTACAGCAAGAGCAGCTTCATTTTCCCTCCTCTCTCTAAGCCTACAGCATGCCGAATGAAAGTAAAATGGTGTCCGTGCAGTAGGTAGGAGGGTCTGGAAGGGAGGGTCTGCTAGTTATTGGCTGTAATGTGTCTGCTGACTGTGACGCACAGGGTCAAAGTTTACCACAATGTTAATGAATAGGGGACGGATCGAGCTTCACATATGTTCGCCCGGCGAGGCGAATGCGAACAAGCGAAGTTCGACGGCGAACAATTCGCGTCATCTCTAATGAGGAATCCGAGGAGGAGTGTGTCCCGCATGTGTCGGCCCCCCAGGACTCCCAGAATAGGCCTTCCAAAGAGCCTGAACCAGTATGTAGTGCACAATTATATTGCAGTTTTTTTTTCAACATGTTGTATACCATATTTGAAATATAAAAAAAAAATGTAAATAGCGTCCCGAGCCTCAGCCAAAAAGGGGAAGAGGAGGCCTCATTGTTTGTGGCAGGGGACATGGTCGTGTGAGTATTTAACCTCTTAAGGACCCAGCCATTTTACACCTTAGGACCCGGCCATTTTTTGAACATCTGACCACTGTCACTTTAAACATTAATAACTCTGGAATGCTTTTAGTTATCATTCTGATTCCGAGATTGTTTTTTCGTGACATATTCTACTTTAACATAGTGGTAAAAAAAAATTGTAACTTGCATCCTTTCTTGGTGAAAAATTTGAAAATTTTATGAAAAATTTGAAAATTTTGCATTTTTCTAACTTTGAAGCTCTCTGTAAGGAAAATGGATATTCAAAATATTTAAATTTTTTTTCACATATACAATATGTCTACTTTATGTTTGCATCATAAAATTGACAAGTTTTTACTTTTGGAAGACACCAGAGGGCTTCAAAGTTCAGCAGCAATTTTCCAATTTTTCACAACATTTCCAAACTTACTATTTTTCAGGGACCAGTTCAGGTTTGAAGTGGATTTGAAGGGTCTTCATCTTGGAAATACCCCACAAATGACCCCATTATAAAAACTGCACCCCCCCAAAGTATACAAAATGATATTCGGTCAGCCTTTAACCCTTTAGGTGTTTCACAGGAATAGCAGGAAAGTGAAGGAGAAAATTCACAATCTTCATTTTTTTACACTTGCATGTTCTTGTAGACCCAATTTTTGAATTTTTACGAGGAGTAAAAGGAGAAAATGTATACTTATGTTTGTAGCCCAATTTCTCTCGAGTAAGCACATACCTCATATGTCTATGTAAAGTGTTCGGTGGGCGCAGTAGAGGGCTCAGAACCAAAGGGGTGACAAGGGGATTTTGGAGAGTACGTTTTTCTGAAATGGTTTTTGGGGGGCATGTTGCATTTAGGAAGCCCCTATGGTGCCAGAACAGCAAAAAAAAAAAACACATGCCATACCATTTTGGAAACAAGACCCCTTGAGGAACGTAACAAGGAATTAAGTGAGCCTTAATACCCCACATGTGTTTCACGACTTTTGCATATGTAAAAAAATAAAATAAAATTTCACTAAAATGTGTGTTTCCCCCCAAATTTCAAATTTTTGCAAGGGTTAATAGCAGAAAATACCCCCCAAAATTTGTAACCCCATCTCTTCTGAGTATGGAGGTACCCCATAAGTTGACCTGAAGTGCACTACGGGCGAACTACAATGCTCAGAAGAGAAGGAGTCATATTTGGCTTTTTGAGAGCAAATTTTGCTCGGGGGCATGTCCCATATAGGAAGCCCCTATGGTGCCAGGACAGCAAAAAATACCCACATGGCATACCATTTTGGAAACTAGACCCCTTGAGGAACGTAACAAGGAATAAAGTGAGCCTTAATACCCCACACGGGTTTCACGACTTTTGCATACGTAAAAAAAAAAAATTCATTAAAATGGGTGTTTCCCCCCAAATTTCACATTTTTGCAAGGGTTAATAGCAAAAAATACCCCCCAAAATTTGAAACCCCATCACTTCTGAGTATGGAGGTACCCCATAAGTTGACCTGAAGTGCACTACGAGCGAACTACAATGCTCAGAAGAGAAGGAGTCATATTTGGCTTTTTGAGAGCAAATTTTGCTCGGGGGGCATGTCGCATTTAGGAAGCCCCTATGGTGCCAGGACAGCAAAATAACCCCCACATGGCATACCATTTTGGAAACTAGACCCCTTGAGGAACGTAACAAGGGGTACAGTGAGCATTTACCCCCACTGGTGTCTGTCAGATCTTTGGAACAGTGGTCTGTACAACATTTTTAATTTGCACAGCCCACTGTTCCAAAGATCTGTCAGACACCTGTGGGGTGTAACTTCTCACTGCACCCCTCATTACATTTCGTGAGGGGTGTAGTTTCCGAAATGGGGTCACATGTGGGGTTTTATTTTGTTGGCGTTTGTGAAAACCGCTGTAACAATCAGCCACCCCTGTGCAAATCACCTCAAATGTACATGGTGCACTCTCCCTTCTGGGCCTTGTTGTGCGCCCCCAGAGCACTTTGCCACATATGGGGTATCTCCATAGTCGGGAGAAATTGCATTACAAATTTTGGGGGGCTTTTTTCCCTTTTACCTCTTGTGAAAATGAAAAGTATAGGGCAACACCAGCATGTTAGTGTAAAAAAAATTATTTTTTTACACTAACATGCTGGTGTAGACCCCAACTTCACATTTTCATAAGGGGTGAAAGGAGAAAAAGCCCCCCAAAATTTGTTAGGCAATTTCTCCCGAGTACGGCGATACCCCATATGTGGCCCTAAACTGTTGCCTTGAAATATGACAGGGCTCCAAAGTGAGAGCGCCATGTGCATTTGAGGCCTGAATTAGGGATTTGCATAGGGGTGGACATAGGGGTATTCTATGCCAGTGATTCCCAAACAGGGTGCCTCCAGCTGTTGCAAAACTCCCAGCATGCTTGGACAGTCAACGGCTGTCCAGCAATACTGGGAGTTGTTGTTTTGCAACAGCTGGAGGCTCCATTTTGGAAACAGTGGCGTACCAGACGTTTTTCATTTTTATTGGGGAGGGGAGGGGGGCTGTGTAGGGGTATGTGTATATGTAGTGTTTTTTATTTTATTTTGGGTTAGTGTAGTGTAGTGTTTTTAGGGTACAGTCACATGGGCGGGGGGTTACAGCGAGTTTCCCGCTGCGAGTTTGAGCTGCCGCGCAAAATTTGCTGCATCGCAAACTTGCAGCCTGATGCTCACTGTAAGCCCCCTGCCCATGTGAATGTATCCTGTACATTCACAGGGGGGGACCTCCAGCTGTTGCAAAACTACAACTCCCAGCATGCACAGGCTATCAGTGCATGCTGGTAGTTAAAGTTTTGCAACAGCTGGAGGCACACGGGTTGGGAAACACTGAGTTAGGAAACAGACAATGTTTCCCAACCAGTGTGCCCCCAGCTGTTGCAAAACCACAACTCCCAAACATTCTCAGGCATGCTGGGAGTAGTAGTTCGGCAACATCTTTAGAGCCAGATGTTGCCGAACTACAACTCCCAGTATGCTTGGAGTTGTAGTTTTGCAACATCTGGAGGACTGCAGTTTGCAGACCACTAATACAATGGTTCTCAATCTGTGCCCTTCCAGATGTTGCAAAACTACAACTCCCAGTATGCCAAAACTGTCCAGGCATGCTGGGAGTTGTAGTTTTGCAACATCTGAAGGGCCAGATGTTACAGAACTACAACTCCCAGCATGCCTGGACAGTAAGGGCATGCTGAGGATGTGCAGTTTTGCAACATCTGGAAGGGCACAGTGGTCTCCAAACTGTGGACCTCCAGATGTTGCAAAACTGCAACTCCCAGCATGCCCAGACGCCAAGGGCTGCCTGGGCATGCTGGGAGTTGTAGTTTACAGGGTCCCATTACAGCAATGCATGTCGCTTTACGGCGACATGCATTGCTGTAAAGGGCCAGACCGCGGCTGAAGAGCAACTCACCTGTCGCCGCCGCCGTCTTCATCGCAGGGATCCGGGTCTTCAGGGACGAGGTAAGTACTGGGGCCGGGCCCCAGCACTCCCCCGTCCCCCGCCGCGTCCTCCGGTCTTCCTCCCGTCCTCTCCGGACTTTCAGGGGCCGGGCAGGACGGGAGGAAGTAACCGCCCCCCCCCCCCTGCGATTGGTCGGTTAACTAACCAAAGAATCGCAGGGGATCGGAGGAGGTGGCCGGCTTGCCACCTTGCTCCTATACTCCAGCATGGTCCTGGCTGTCTGTGACAGCCGGGATCATGCGAAATTACCGGGCGGTCGGGTCCCAGAGACCCGATCAGCCCGGTATCGCTGCAGATCGCGCCCTACATGGCCCCCCTCGGCATTTGCCCTGGATGCCTGCTGAAGGATTTCAGCAGGCATCCAGTTCCGATCTCTGCCCGGTGCGCGGCAGGGACTGGAAAACGCCAGGGCGTATGAATACGCCCTGGGTCCTTAAGGCCCAGGGTGTGAGGGCGTATCCATACGCCCTGGGTCCTTAAGAGATTAAAGGGGTTATCCAGGAAAAAACTTTTATATATATATATATATAAACTGGCTCCAGAAAGTTAAACAGATTTGTAAATTACTTCTATTAAAAAATCTTAATCCTTTGAGTACTTATGAGCTGATGAAGTTGAGTTGTTCTTTTCTGTCTAAGTGCTCTCTGATGACACATGTCTCGGGAACCACCCAGTATAGAAGCAAATCGCCATAGCAAACCTCTTCTACTCTGTGCAGTTTCCGAGACAAGCAGAGATGTCAGCAGAGAACACTGTTGCCAGACAGAAAACAACACCTCAACTTCAGCAGCTGATAATTATTGAAAGGATTAAAAATTTTAATAGAAGTAATTTACAAATCTGTTTAAATTTAAAGTTGATATATAAATTTTTTTTTTCCTGGAATACCCCTTTAATATTACTTGTTTTAAAAGTGCACTTTTAAAGTCAGTTGCCCAGAGCAAGTAATGACATTGATTCTTTATTTTATGGCTTGTTTTTAAAGAGCCAATGTGATTGCTTGCGTAGTCAACTAAATACACCACAGTTTTTGCAAAACTATTAACAGAAGATTTCTAATTTCAGGGTGGCGCTCGGACCGATTGGGAGAATATTGAAGGGGGCAGTACGTGCCATAGGTCATCATTAACGATAACCTCTTAATAGCTATAGTCGAGGCTCGTCCTGCCCTGTGGGATTCGTCCGCCCCCTACCATGCCAAGTGCCAATACACCAAGGCTCTTTGGAATGAGATTTACAGCGCCATGTGTAATTTCTGGGACCTGTCACCTAATGAAAGATGCATTATTGGTAAAAAAAAAAAATAATAATTATGTTTTTGTTTTATGTTTTTTGTTTATTTTTTTAAATAATTTTATTTTTCCTTCTAGGCGACCAGATAAAACATTACTGGGTATCCATCAGGGACCGACACATGCAGGACCTAAGGGAGGAGGAATAGAGGCCAAGTGGATCGGGTGCCTCCACCAAAACCCCATAAATATACCGGCCACTCCTTGGGTTCCTCCAAAAATGCCATAACATGCGGAAGTATGGCAAATTATATTTATTTATTCTTTTAAAATATTTTTTGTAAATAAACTAATTAATTTTTTATTCTCTTTCAGAACACACTGCAGTGTGAGGACACAAAAGCAGACCCTCGCTGTTGCACCACCCTCCCTTCCCCAGCCCCCGACACTGCTGATCAAGGGCAAGAGCCTTCTCCCCTACCAGCTTCCTCATCATCCCGACCAAGTTGCCAGAGGATCGAAACATCCTTTGGAGATTTGGTCCGGCCGCTGAGGACTGGTAGGAGACGGCATGGGATCCTTGAAGATCTCATAAAGCTCACAAAGGAGAGCTTTATTAGATTGGATGATAGAGTGGAAGCCTTGAGGGAGGAGCTTTGCCAGTTACGGCAGGCGGGGGCAGGGCCGTCAACTGGTCCCTCTTCAGACTTTCTACTCTATCTCCAGAACCAAGCTCCCATGATGGAGAAACTGCCCCTTGATAAGCAGTGTCAGTTCCACAAGGAGCCATTTGAGCTTCTGTCTAGACTCTGCTGCCCCCCTCCCACCACCCCCCTTCTCCACTCCCCTTCCTTGTCCATGTCCCCTGCCCAAAGTACTATCCGTTCCCGTCACCGTTCCCGTTCCCCTTCCTGTCACCATTACAGTCACCGCACCTGTTCTCCACACTATTCCCGTCACCGCTCCCCACCTTATTCCCGTCAACGCTCCAGTCACCACTCCCGTTCCCCTTCCTATGGCCGTTACCCTTTCCTTTCCACTTCCCATTCACACGGCCGTGAACTTTCCCCTCCCCATTATCCCCAGTCCATGTACCACACCCTGCCCCACTCCCTGGGACATTCCCAGCATTTGGGCCAGTTATCCACCCCTACAAGTAGTATGGTCCAAATGCTGTCCTAGGGAGAAACTTCTGCCCATTCCACCCCTTCCTTCACATCTCCCAGTGTCCCTCTGCCCCCTAATATTCCCACCCATTCAACACCTTTCCGACAAATTTATTTCTCCCAATTACATTCCTACTCCCTGGATACCTCTATTCCCAGATTCCATTCAGAAAGAAGAATAGACTCCTTGCAGCCCCCGGAGGACCCCAGCTCCCAAGACCCTTCCCAAGCCCCCCACCAGCTCACCTTTACAGATTAATAGAGAAAAAGCCCTTTACCAAAAAAAAAATTAAAAAAATTGAAATAGTTAAATTATTTTTATTTAAAAAAAAGAAAAGAAAAGAAAATTCAACTCTTAATTAAACAAGTTTTTTTCACTTGATATAATGACTTTGTATAGCTATCTACACCCACTATGGTTTGCCTTCAGGATACTAGAGGTACCTTTGACACACACAGTGTTTTATTCACACTGATGTGGGGGATAGAAGGTACCATGCTACTATCCTGAAAACAAATATTACACAACATGGGGGAATATAATAACAGAAGAAAAACTTTGCTAGCAGGATAGGGGAGGTGGCAGATTGTACACCCCAGTGTGACTATGACACTGGTGTGTACAATCTACCCCCTCCCATATCCTACAAGCAAAGTGTACCACCAACAATATACAGTCATGGCCTTAAATGTTGGCACCCCTCAAATTTTTCAAGAAAATTAAGTATTTCTCACAGAAAAGGATGGCAGTAACATGTTTTGCTATACACATGTGTATTCCCTTTGTGTGAACTAAACCAAAAAAGGAGGGGGAAAAAGCAAATTGGACATAATGTCACAGCAAACTCCAAAAATGGGCTGGACAAAATGATTGGAATGTTTCAAGCATGTGATTCTCCTTTACACTCACCTAAGGCAAGTAATAGGTGTGGGCAATATAAAAATCACACCTGAAAGCAGATAAAAAAGGAGAGAAGTTCACTTAGTCTTTGCATTGTGTGCCACACTAAGCATGGACAACAGAAAGAGGAGAAGAGAACTGTCTGAGGACTTGAGAACCAAAATTGTGGAAAAATATCAACAATCTGAGGATTACAAGTCCATCTCCAGAGATCTAGATTTGCCTTTGTCCACAGTGCGCAACATTATCAAGAAGTTTGCAACCCATGGCACTGTAGCTAATCTCCCTGGGCGTGGATGGAAGAGAAAAATTGATGAAAGTTGTCAACGCAGGATAGTCCGGATGGTGGATAAGCAGCCCCAAACAAGTTCCATAGATATCCTGCAGGCTCAGGGAGCATCAGTGTCAACGCAAACTATCCGTCGACATTTAAATGAAACACTATGGCAGGAGAACCAGGAGGACCCCACTGCTGGCACAGAGACATAAAAAAAAAAGCAAGACTACATTTTGCCAAAATGACCTTGAGTAAGCCAAAATCCTTCTGGGAAAACATCTTGTGGACAGATGAGACCAAGATAGAGCTTTTTGGTACAGCACATCATTCTACTGTTTACCAAAAACAGAATGAGTCCTACAAAGAAAAGAACCCAGTACCTACAGTGAAATATGATGGAGGTTCAATTATGTTTTTGGGTTGTTTTGCTGCCTCTGGCACTGGGTGCCTTGAATGTGTGCAAGGCATCATGAAATCTGAGGATTACCAATGGATTTTGGGTTGCACTGTAGAGCCCAGTGTCAGAAAGCTGGGTTTGCGTCCGTGATTTTGGGTCTTCCAGCAGGACAATGACCCCAAACATACATCAAAAAGCACCCAGAAATGGCTGGCAACAAAGCGCTGGAGAGTTCTGAAGTGGCCATCAATGAGTCCTGATCTAAATCCCATTGAACACCTGTGAAGAGATCTTAAAATTGCTGTTGAGACCTGGACAGTTTTCAAAGGAAGAGTGGTCCAACATTCTGACTGAGAGGTGTAAGAAGCTTATTGATGGTTATAGGAAGCAACTGATTCCAGTTATTTTTTACAAAGGGTGTGCAACCAAATATTAAGTTAAGGGTGCCAATCATTTTGTCCAGACCATTTTTGGAGTGACAGTATGTACAATTTTCTTTTTTTCCTCCCTATATTTGGTTTAGTTCCAATTCACAGAAAGGGAATAAACATGTGCATAGCAAAACATGTTACTGCAATCCTTTTCTGTAAGAAATACTTAATTTTATTGAACAATTTCAGGGGTGCCAACATTTACGGCCATGACTGTATACATAAGCACCTTGCTTGCAGGTAGGGGGAGGTGGCAGATTGTACACCCCACGTGTGACTTTGACACTGGGGTGTACAATCTACCCCCTCCCCATATCCTGCAAGCAATGTGTACCACCAACAATATATACATAAGCACCTTGCTAGTAGTGTTGCTCGCGAATATTCGCAATACGAATTTAATTCGCGAATATCGCATATTCGCAAATTCGCGAATATTCGCAAGAGTAGCACTATATATTCGTAATTACGAATATTCGGTTTTTTTTTTCCCACCACAGTACACATAACAGTGATCATCCCTCTCTGCTTCCAGCTTGTGTGGTGTAAAGAAGGCTCTAACACTACTGTGTGAGACTGGTGTGCGAATTTTCGCGTATGCGAAAATTTGAATATGCTAATTTTCGCATATGTGAATTTTTGCTTGTACATGTTTTTGTATATGCAAATTTTCACATATGTTAATTTTCACATACGCGAATATTTGCATATGCGAAAATAAACCGCGAATATTCGCGAATATATGACGAATATTCGTCCATATATTCGCGAATATTCGCAAATTCGAATATGGCCCATGCCGCTCAACACTACTTGCTAGCAGGTAGGGGGAGGTGGCAGATTGTACGCCCCAGTGTGACTTTGACACTGGGGTGTACAATCTACTCCCTCCCATATCCTGCAAGCAAACATGCAAAATACATCAGCAGTTTACTATCAAAAGTGAATTTAACAAAAAAAATTACAAAGTCCAAAAGAGTTGCGAAAATACAATCCTGTCAAGACACAAGACACTAAATACCGTGCAAAATCGTCTCGGCGACACATGACGGTCTGGGTTGATCTTCTTAATGTTGTTCTTTCATTCACTGTCATTCTATGTCTTTCCAATTTTCATCTCTCTCTTTCTTTCACTCTCTCTATATGTCTCTCTATTTCGTTCTCTTCCTATCGCCCTCTCTCTCTCGCCCTCTCTCTGTCTCACTCTCTCTCTCTCGCCCTCTCTCTCACCCTCTCTATCTTTCGCTTTCTCTCTTGCCCTCTCTCTCTGTCTCTTTTATCTTTCTCATTCTCTTTATCTTTCTCTCTCACTGTCACTCTCTATCACTCTGATATTTATTAATACACATAATCTTTTAAGATTACAATTCTGATCTTGTTTTTTGATAAATCTAACCATTCCAGAGTAAGATATGTATAACTGTTTTATATTTATGTTGTTACTTATGTAACAAGTTTAAATATTTTGCTAAATAATATTGCACTACTGTTATTGCACTTTATGTTCCTGGTATGGACCTGATTCAGTAAAAAGTTTCTATATATATTTACTAATTTTTCAACTTGTCTAGGATTTCTGTGTACACTTATTATAGCCTTGCACTAAAACCAACTACTAAACAACATCCACCGACTTAACATTACATCAACTCACCATTTAATTTTAGAAATAAAATTACATTAAAATAAACACATATATCAATACCTAATGCAATCCCAAAATCACATCATTGACCAATACACGTGTTTGTAACACCATGAAAGTACCGGTGTTGACACACTACCACAATAATTGGCCAACTTGTACTCTCTATGGGGGAGATTTATCATTGTGTTTACCCCTTTTTCTCGTGTATTTTTTTGCGCAAAAATTTGCACAGTGACTTTCATTGCGTTTTTTTGTGAGTCTTTTTGATAGAACAAAAAGCAAGTACTCTATTTTTTTTTGGTGTATTATGGAATGAATTTTATCATGTGCATTTTTTTGCCCAAATACATAGTAACATAGTTCGTAAGGTTGAAAAAAGACCAGAGTCCATCTAGTTCTACCTATATCCCTAATGAGTCCCTACTGAGTTGATCCAGGGGAAGGCAAAAAACCCTCATACTAGAGGTAAAAATTCCTTCCCGACTCCAATATGGCAGTCAGAATAAATCTCTAAATCAACCTTCTGTCCCTAAATATCTAGTATACATAAGCAGCGATGTTATTATTCTCCAAAAAAGCATCCAGACCCATTTTGAACTCTTTTACAGAGTTCACCATGACCACCTCCTCCAGGAGAGAATTCCACAGTCTCACTGCTCTTACAGTAAAGAACCCCCATCTGTGGTGGTGTAGAACCCTTCTTTCCTCTAAACGTAGAGGATGCCCCCTTGTTATAGATACAGTCCTTGGTATAAATAGATCATGGGAGAGATCTCTGTACGGCCCCCTGATATATTTATACACAGTTATTAGGTCTCCCCTAAGCCTTCTTTTTTCTAAACTAAATAACCCTAATTCTGATAATCTTTCTGGGTACTGTAGTCCTCCCATTCCCTGTATTACTCTGGTTGCCCGTCTTTGAACCCTCTCCAGCTTCACTATATTTTTTCTTGTACACTGGTGCCCAGTACTATACACAGTATTCTATGTGTGGTCTGACTAGTGATTTGTACAGTGGTAGAATTATTTCCTTGTTGTGGGCATCTATGCCCCTATTGATGCACCCTGTAATTTTATTTGCCTTGGCAGCAGCTGCCGGACACTGGTCACTACAGCTAAGTTTACTATTAACTAAGACCCCTAAGTCCTTTTCCACGTCAGTCGTCCCAAGTGTGCTTCCATTTAATATATAACCCCGTCTCAGATTTTTCCTCCCCATGTGCATTACCTTACATTTATCAGTGTTGAACCTCATCTGCCATTTCTCAGCCCAAACCCCCAACCTATCCAGATCCAGTAGTTGTAGTACCGCAACGCTGAGAGACGGCACACACAGACTCTACCCATGATGGGAGTTATAGTCCAGGAGCTGAGGGGCAGATCGCAGCAGGTCATTCTCCAGAGACCCGCTGCGATTCGTATTTATTAAGTGTAAAAGCCGGTGGCACATGCGGCTTCCCTCATCTCCCCGCCGGCTCCTGTATACAGCTGTCATAATTCATAATCCCCGCCGTCGGGAGACAGGAGCTCTGATTGGTGAATAGCTATTCATCAATCAGAGCTCCCGGTGGTGGGGATTATGAAATGTGACAGCGTATACAGGAGCCGGCGGTGAGCGCACTGTAGCCGCATGTGCTGCTGGCTTTTACAGTTAATAAATGCAGATCACAGCGGGTCTCTGGAGAATGAGCCAGTGTGATCAGCCCCTGGACTATAACTCCCATCATGGACAGTCTGTCCCATGATGGGAGTAGTTGTAATACTGCAGCACTGGCATTGGCATGTGCACATCCCCCGGCTGTGGGAATTTTAGGACTACTACTCCTATCATGGACGGACTCTGTCCATGATGGGAGTTATAGTCCAGGGGCTGAGGTGCAGATTGCAGCAGATCATTCTGCTGAGATCCACTGCGATCCGCATTTATTAAGATAACAAGCCGGTGGCACAATATGCGGCTACATTGTGCTCCTCGCCGACTCAAGGCTCCTGTATAAAGCTGTCATAATTCATAATCCACCCCGCCGGGAGATGGGAGCTCTGATTGGTGAAAAGCTATTCACCAATCAGAGCTCTGGTCTCCCGGCGGTGGGGATTATGACAGTGTATACAGTAGTCCCCGTCTGGAGCCGGCAGAGAGAGCAGTGGAGCCGTATGTGCCACTGGCTTGTTAACCCATGAAATGTGGATCGCAGGGCGTCTCAGCAGAATGACCTACTGCAATCTGCACCTCAGCCCCTGGACTATAACTCCCATCATGGATGGAGTCTGTCCATGATGGGAGTAGTAGTCCTAAAATTCCCACAGCCGGGGGATGTGCAAGTGCCATCCCTCAGCTACATCACATTCGGTGGACTGCGATGATGACCAGCATTTTTTTTATTTCAATAAAATGGTTAACGAGGACTGTGGGGGAATGTTTTTTTTTTATAAATTTTTTTTTCAATATTTCGTGTTTTTATAATTGAATTTTCAGGCTTAGTAGTGGAAGCAGTCTTATAGACGGAATCCATTACTAAGCTGGGGCTTAGCATTATCCCCAAAAACAGCTAGTGTTAACCTCCAATTACCCCAGTACCCACCGTCACAGGGGTGCTGAGAAGAGTCGGTACCAACAGGCCAGGAGCGTCAAAAATGGGGCTCCTGGGCCTAGCTGGTAACAGGCTGGTGTTATTTAGGCTGGGGAGGGCTGGTAACAATGGTCCTCGCCCACCCTGGTAATGTCAGGCTGTTGCTGCTTGGTTGGCATCTGGGTGATACTGAAAATAGGGGAAACCCCATGTTTTTTTTTTTTTTTTTTAATAAATAAATTTAAAAAAACGTGTGTGGCTCCCTCCATTTTTTCAAGATCAGCCAGATATCAATCAAGCAGCAACAGCCTGCATTTACTAGCCTAAATAACGCCAACCTGTTACTGCCTAGGCCCAGGAGTGCAATTTTTGATACTCCAAGCCTGTTGGTACCTGCTCTTCCCGGCACCCCTGTGGCAGTGGGTACTGGGGTAATTGGGGTTTAGCCTTTTCTGATTTTGGGGCTAACGCTAAGTCCCAGCTTAGTAATGGATTTTGTCTACAAGACGGCTTCCACTACTAAGCCTGAAAATTCAATTATAAAAAACACAACACTTTTTATAAATAAAAAAAAACTCCCCCACAGCCCTCGTTAATCCTTTTATTGACATTTTAAAAAACACTGTTTATAGTCGCAATCCACCGAATGACATAGCATTCATTTACCTAAAATGAGAAGAAGAAAAAAGGTTAGTACATTTTTGGCACTTGCCCCTGGGGTGTTCCTAAACAGGCATCAACCCAGCAGCAGGACCGCTACCTCTGCCTTTGTGCAAGGAGGAGCAGTAGGAGCACTGCCAGAGCCCTGCAAAATGACCTCCAGCAGGCCACAAATGTGCATGTGTCCACTCAAACGGTCAGAAACAGACTCCATGAGAGTGGTATGAGGTGCCGACGTCCACAGGTGGGGGTTGTGCTTACAGCCCAACACTGTGCAGGATGTTTGGCATTTGCCTAGAGAACACCAAGAATGGCAAATTCACCACTGGCGCCCTGTGCTCTTCACACATGAAAGCAGGTTCACACTGAGCACATATGACAGAGGTGAAAGAGTCTGGAGACTGCGTGGGGAACGTTCGGCTGCCTGCCCCATGCTCCAGCATGATCGTTTTGGCGGTGGGTCAGTAATGGTGTGGGGTGGCATTTCCATGTGCTTGCCAGAGGTAGCCTGACTGCCATTAGGTACCGAGATGAGACCCCTTGTGAGACCATATGCTGGTGCGGTTGGCCCTGGGTTCCTTCTAATGCAAGACATTTCCTGCAAGAGGAAGGCATTGATGCTATGGACTGGCCTGCCCATTCCCCAGACCTGAATCCGATTGAGCACATCTGGGACATCATGTCTCGCTCCATCCACCAACGCCACGTTGCACCACAGACTGTCCAGGAGTTGGCGAATGCATTAGTCCAGGTCTGGGAGGACATCCCTTAGGAGACCATCCACCACCTCATCAGGAGGATGCCCAGGCATTGTAGGGAGGTAATACGGCACGGGGAGGCAACCCACACACTACTGAGCCTAATTTTGACTTGTTTTAAGGACATTACATCAAAGTTGGATCAGCCTGTAGTGTGGTTTTCCACTTTGATTTTAAGTGTGACTCCATATCCAGACCTCCATAGGTTGATAAATTTGATTTCCATTGATCATTTTTGTGTGATTTTGTTGTCAGCACATTCAACTATGTGAAGACAAAAGTATTTCATACAATTAGTTCATTTATTCAGATCTAGTATGTGTTATCTTAGTGCTCCCTTTATTTGTTTGAGCAGTGTATATTTTTGGGGGGATTAATGGAGTAGTCCACTGTAGCAAAACATATCCCCTCAGCTAAGTACAGGGGATAATTTTCAGATCGCGGGTGGTCTGACCGCTGGTGCCCCCTGCGATCTCCGGTAAGGTTCCCCGCCTGGCTTGCCATAGAGCTGTTGTACACCACCTCACGAAGCGGTGCCACCTCAATACAACACTATGGCAGAGGCGGAGCACTGCCTTTGGTAATCTATGGATCTGCAATAGGGCTTTATGGAGGGGGCATCCGCCGCCTCTTGGTGAGGTGGTGGACAACCACTCTATATCCAGACAGGGAACCTTACCGGAAATCACAGTGGGCGCCAATGGTCAGACAACCCGCGATCTGAAAATTATCCCCTGTACTTAGGGGATACGTTTTGCTACACTGTTGTCATCCTTTATGAAATTATAGTATGAGTCAACCAGCAACTATTCAAACACATTTTTTTTTTTATACAGTGCTAACATAAGAAACTAATAAAAACAAAAATTATGCCAAAGGAATTCTAGACTTACAATTTCCATAAAAATTTGGTATATTCCCAAGGTAAAATATAGTGTATATATGTTAGTTGCTGGTTTTTCTAAAGTATAAAAATAAAAAATAAGATTTTAACATTTATGTCTTATCTATGATATAGGCAATTATTTTGCCTCTACCAGATTTTCTTTACATTACAAACATAACAATATATCAACTCTGGTTTGTGGCAAAGTCCAATCAAAAATGTGTACTAATTCTCAAATCTTGAAGTGTCTTCTTGCAGTAACTGAGATTTGTCAGGCCTTGGCACAGGTGCTATATTCAGAGGAAAAATTGGTCTTCATGATTCCCCTTGTAAGGCATATAGGTTCTAGGACTAGACTGAATTGGCTGCTGTGGCCCCTGAATCCCCTGACTAGGAGCCCCCTCATAGCAGGTCTGCACCCTCCCCTACAGGACCCCCCTTGCTGTTTGGGTCCATGGAGGCCCTGGGCCCTCCTTCAGTCCATGCCTCTCACTAGCTGGAGGCACAGGAGCCATGCCAGTGTGTCCCGCCTGCTGCGGATCTGGGAGCTCTTGTTGACCCTTTGGGCCTTCCGATGTCCCCGGCCCCTGAGAAGCCTCCCTCCCCGGCTCCATCTTGGGGATCCTCCAGTATGTCCTCATGACCGCAGGCTGTGGGTGAGGACCCTCCTGCCCCTCGGACCCACATTCCTGGGGCGGCTCCGGTGCTGAAGCCGGCTGGGAACCTCACGTCCTTCTCTACCAGTCCACTGACCCATGCGGACCACTCCACTACTTCTGCACGCCTCATCTTAAAAGATCATCCAGAGCTTCAGGCGCTCCTCATGTTGATTCCTTCAAAACAGGATCTATCCTCCCTAACCGCTGAGCTGAAATCTGCCTGGTGGCAGGACCTACAGGTGGTCCAGACAGAGGTGGACTCACTTCATGCTACTGTACAGTAGCTCCAAACGTTCAAGTCATCAGTCCAACTAACAGTGGACTCTCTCCGCCAGGACCTGAATACTCATATCCAACGCCAACAATTCCTGCATGCACAGTTTGACAATCTAGAGAACCGTAATCGCCGTAATAATATCAGAATCCGGGGCCTCCCTGAATCTGTGCGCCCCCAGGAACTCTTCCAGACCCTCACTGAATTGTTCAACTCTATCCTGACTCGCCTTCCTAGGGCACCCATTGAAATGGACAGAGCTCATAGGGCACTGCGCCCTCAGAGCCCTGACCCCTCCAGACCAAGGGATGTTATTTGCCGATTACACTACTATGCGGTAAAGGAGGAGATCCTGCAAAAGCCACGACATATCCAGGACTTGGACTTTACAGGGGCACATTTGCAGCTATTTCCGGTTCTCTCGCGTCACACTCTACCCCTGCGTGCGGCCCTCAGGCCGTTGCTAGCTGTCCTCCAGAACTGAAATATACCGTACCGGTGGGGCTTTCCTTTCGCCCTCTCTGTCCACATGGATGATAAATTAGTGACTCTCCGTCGCCCCCAAGATTTACCTCTATTTCTACAAACTTTGGGACTTCCTGCCGTGGATCTCCCGCAATGGAAAGACTTGCTGGATGATCCATACTTGCCGCTGCCTTCGGATGCTCGCCAGGGGATTGTCTCTTCCCTCAGTCCGGCTACCCCCCGTCCACAGAGATCCAGGAGACAACCAAGAAGTTCCTCCCGCTCCAGGCGGGGCTCGCAACGTTCTCCGTGAATGATACTCCAGATGGACTGAGCTACCCAGCCTTGCAGTCCGCACTGCTCTCTATGGACTATCCGGAATCTACGGGACTGATGAGTATATTGTTCCACTGAGTCATATATGCGTTACTATGTTTTGATATATGCAATGTTTTCTTTTTCCCCTACACATTACTTTTATATGTTGGCTTGTTTTGCTTAGTGGCGGTCATACGTATAATGCAAATCACCTACAGTATCCATTCTCTCCAGTCTGTGGTGGCTTTCATTATCTGTATTGCATCGGACCTTACGCCCCACGTAGGTCGTAGGTAGTTGTATTGACTACTGTATTGTTGCCTTTTGGCTTTCCCTCTAGGTTCTAGTGCGCTTGTTCCCTCTTTGACTAGCGCTTCCTCTCACTACTGTTTTCTCCCCTTCTTTACCGTTATTTTTTTCTTCCTTCCCCCCCCCCCCCCTATCCCGCCTGTACACTCCCTGAGACACTTTACGTTACTGGATATACAGCCCCTACTGGTCTTAGTGGCGCTTCACTCTGGAGGAGGTGTCCCACTGTACCTATGGTGTCCCTTAGGGTCTCCTCTTTGAATGTGCAGGGTCTCAATATCCCGGGGAAGAGATCTAAATTACTGTACCACTTCCATAAGCAAAAATCCCAGCTAGTGTGCCTGCAAGAGACTCACTTTCGCCAGGACCAATTATTGAACTTCCATAATAAATATTATCCGACTTGGGTTCACAGTAGTTCTCCCACTCAGAAAGTGAAGGGCGTTGCTATATTTTTCCACAAATCACTGGCGGCTCAGATAGTTGCCACCCGTACTGACCCCGAGGCCTGTTATGTCTTTGTTAGATTCACCATCCAGGGACGTGAATACACCATCGCCTCTATCTATGCCCCTAATCAAGCCAGAGGTCTTTTATTGAGAAGACTATGGAAGATCTCAACACGTTCTCACAAGGTCTACTTATCGTCTGTGGGGACTTCAACGTTGCCCTAAACCCCCTGATTGACACCTCTACAGGCTCTAGTACGCTCTCTTTCGCTGCGTTGAGGGGCATAAAGCGTTCTCTTCATGCTCATCAGTTATGCGATACATGGCGCCTCCTCCACCCGACTGAACGCGATTATTCCTTTTTTTTGCGAGGAGAGCATACTCTAGACTTGACTATATCATGGTCTCCCACCACCTACTTCCCAACCTCATTTCCGGATCCGTAGATCCGATGATACACTCTGACCACGCGCCTGTATCCTGCTCCCTCCGACTCCCTACTGCCCCTCCGAGGGAATTCACTTGGAGGATAAATTAATCGCTTCTGTCAGATCCACTCTTTATCTCTGATGTTAAAGGAGAAATTGCAGCTTTTGTTCTCGCGCATGCCTCTGACACCACGTCACTACAAACCCAGTGGGAGGCATTAAAGTGTGTCCTTCGGGGTGTCCTCATCCGCCATGGTGCCAGACGCAGGCGTGACGCATCTGCCAAGCTCATCTCACTCCTTACCCAGCTTCACACATTGGAAACACGTCATAGGCGCACACTCGCTGAGAACGACCTGAGGGAACTTCTTAGAGTTCAGAAAGAGGTGCAGGTCCTTATTGACAAAAAAACACAAAAGATTTCTCACTATGAATGGGGGAATAAAGCAGGCAGATTGCAGGCCCAGGCCCTGAGGGATAAAAGAGCAGCCCTTTTCATTCTGTCCATTAAAAACTCCCAGGGACACCTTGAACATCTCACTTCCCAGATCCTCACTAGTTTCCACACATACTACTCCGGTCTGTACGACCTGTCAGGGGTTGGTGGCATACCCCCACCGACCACACAGGCTATCCACACTTTACTACAGAGCACTGCCCTTCCCTCTCTATCTCCTAAAGCCATAGCTGACCTTGAGCACCCATTCACAGTGGAGGAATTAGACAGCACAATCTCTTCCTCACCCTCGGGCAAGTCTCCTGGCCCCGATGGCTATACTGCACGGTTTTATAAAACGTTTCAATCGGACCTCTCTGCCCCCTTCCTAGCCGCATGTAATGCTGTGTCCCCTCCCACAGGTTTCCCAGATTCCTTTCTAACAGCACACATCACAGTGATACCTAAAGCGAGCAAAGACCCAAATCTCTGCCAAAGCTATCGCCCCATATCCCTTCTTAATGTAGATGCCAAGCTCTATGCGAAAATGATTGCCCTTCGACTCACCCCTCTCTTGGAGCGCCTAGTCCATCTGGATCAGGTGGGCTTTATCCCTTCTAGGGAGGCCCGAGATAACACCTTGAAAACTTTTTCTCTCATCCATAACGCTCAATCTACCAAATTGCCCTGCATGATCTTATCAATTGATGCAGAAAAGGCCTTCGACTGGGTGGGGTGGGGCTTCATGAGAGGGGTGTTGACTCAGTTGGGCTTGGCCGACTAGCTTTAAGCCGTATTATGGCGCTCTATACTAACCCGTCTGCGAGAATTAGGATCAACGGCTCTCTTTCGGAATCCTTAGCTATACACAACGGCACTAGACAGGGTTGCCCGTTGTTCCCATTACTTTATGTTCTAGTGATGGAACACCTCATGCAGGCGATTAGGTCACACCCGGACATTAGAGGAATACAGGTGCTCGGCCTTTGCGGATGACCTCCTTCTGTACATCTCGGCTCCGGAAACGTCCCTCCCCGCGCTCTTGTCCGTTTTGAAAGACTTTAGCGCACTGAGTAACAATAAAATCAACGTGACCAAGAGTGTAGCCATGAATGTCTCCCTAGATGCGGCGCGGGTCCTAAACTTGCAGGGCCAATACCCTTTTACGTGGCACCCTTCTTCTTTCAAATACTTAGGCGTTCTCATCCCCAGGGACCTCTCCCGCATCACTGAACTGAATCTGACCCCCCTTTTGGCCAGGTTCAAGATTGACCTGACCAAGTGGGAGCGTAAAGACTTCTCATAGCTTGGCCGTATTAACATATTGAAAATGAACTTGCTTCCACGCTTACTGTACTTGTTTCAGACTCTGCCAGTGATGCTCTCTCGCACTTTTTTCAAACCCCTGTCCGCACTCTTCAGTAACTTTGTGTGGTCCCAGGGAAGACATAGGCTCTCCAACAGCACTCTGTCACAGTCTAAAACAACAGGTGGCTTGGCCTTCCCTGATCCCTACGCCTATTACTTAGCATCGGCAGCGACCCGCATTCTAGACGGGTTTCATGCTGCCGGGACCAAGCTGTGGATCCAACTGGAAAATGCCCTAGCCCCCTTCCCCATCACCTCTCTCCCCTGGATTCGGCATGCTTACTGGACGGCGGCCAATAGAGCCTCCCTTCCCTTTGTTTCTAGGGTACTCCTCCACTCTTGTCGCCATCATGTCACCAACTCGGATCTACTCAGGCCTCTGGGTCCCCTTACACCCCTGATAGGCAACCCGGACTTCATCCCAGGATCTTCGGGGAGTGACTTCCTGACTACCAGGGCACACTCTTCCTTCCCCATCGCGCGGTTTCTCCATACCTCATCCTTGAAGACTCTATCTGACATTTTGGGGGACTCCGCATATTCCACCTTACACTCTTTCCAATACTTTCAACTGCAGCATTTCTATGACACCTGGAAGGTCAGTGGTGAACTCCACAGAGAACTGACCTCTTTCGAACAACTATGCATATCCCCTACAGGCCCCACTCATGTAATTTCTCTACTATACTCTATACTTAACAGCCGAGACCCCTATCCCTTCTGCCCTACCAGCGGAGTTGGTCGAGAGACTTGCCTACTGCTCCCAGTGCTACGGAGTGGGAGAAGTCTTTCCTATTATGTCATAAAGCCTCCAGAGCAGTAGCTCTGCAGGAAACAAACTATAAAT
This sequence comes from Hyla sarda, assembly GCF_029499605.1. NCBI lineage: Eukaryota > Metazoa > Chordata > Amphibia > Anura > Hylidae > Hyla > Hyla sarda. The sequence continues at coordinate 156,537,336 of NC_079190.1, forward strand.
TGTTATCCAGATGGTACAGGGTCCCTGCCCTGCTCCATCGTTTTTATCCCTCGGTCTCGCCCATCTGCTGGAGGTGTGGGGGGGACACAGGCACGCTCCTACACTTATGGCACTCCTGCCCCCTAATGACGCCCTACTGGTCGGCGGTACGAGATGCTATACACAAGATCACAGGCAGACATGTTCCTAACACTCCCCAGGCCCTGCTACTCTCCATGCTGCCGGGATCGCCTGAACAGTTGAAGAAGGGTCTAGTGAGCATTTTACTTGCTGCAGCTCGACGTGTCGTACCGAGACGCTGGAAATTATCCTCTCCCCCCACCGTCTCGGACTGGATTAGGGAAGTCCTGCACATTCAGGGTCTTGAGGAATGCCTGACAGACCTTAACCCCACCACTGATCAGTACATCACGCCTTGGCGCCCTTGGATAGTTTATTCAGCCTCTCCCGATTTTCTACAACTTGGACTGGCCTCGACCTCTCCTCCTGCGCCCCTGCTAGACCCTTTACCTCCCCCCAATACCCCCTCCATCCTAACCCAACTCTTTTCTGTGATTCTTCTACTCCATGTTCCTTAACTCCCTTCCCATCCATCTTTGCATGTCTTGTCACCCTTCTCGCCTCTTTCCCCCACCCCCCGCCCTTTTTTTTCTGGTTCTTATCTGATAGTAATTTATACTACAATGTTACTGTTATACTAGCTACTAGAGTGGCTGTTGTTATCTGCCCCATGTTCGGGAAACCTTGTTAATTTTTTTTGAGTTATCTACTGAATTTAGCTTGGGCCTTGGACGGCCTCGATTGCCTGTACTCTGCTTTTTCCTTAATAAACCTTGGTTTGAATAAAAAAAAAAAAAAGATTGAACTGATCAGCACATCCTGTCTTGAACTGATGTAATAGTGATACTGTAACCAAGTAACATAAATATAGTGACAAGAATACTTACAATGTAAAGAAGTCGTCAGAAAAGGACACACTATTTGAAAAAATCTACAGGAGATGACAAATTTTCTCCTCACTTAGTAATATTAGTGATGACGGCTGCATGAGCAATCATTGGATCATTCAGGTGGCCTTCTGCGTGCATTATTTGCTGATCATACATCTCGTATTACACTGTGGGTGATAAACAATGATTTTTTTTAGCATGTCATTGCACATGTCAGGATGCCTGCATTAATAAAAAAAAAACTTTACTTAAAACCTTTACGTATCTACGGTATGCTCTGTTGGCCAGTGCAATCCTCTTTCTGATTCCAGGGGTCGATGCATCACTTAGCAAGTTGCTGGCCACAGCATTGTCTCATTTCAACTGGTAATTAGCTGAACTGCAATGTGTTGAGCCCCGACGCCAGTAAGAAGACCAGGAAAGAGGTTAAAAACGTCACATTGCTGCTCAGCCAATTCCCTCAGCTGCCCTATGAGGAATTTTCCCCTAGCATCAGGAAGGGAATCGCACCAGAGGCCAGGGCAGTGATACCGGATGCACCAGGGCAGAGGTGTAGCTTTTAGCTTCTGGGCCCCGATGCAAAATCTGCAACAGGGCCCCATATGCCAATTATGATACTGGTCTCTTATGGGGCAGATGTGCTTTGGGGCCCCCTTTGGCATCAGGGCCCCGTTACGACTGCTAGCTCTATAGCTACACCCCTGCACCAGGGTATTGTGAAAGGTAAGTAAAGGTTTAGTTTTTTTTTTTTTTAATGCAGGCAGGCTGGGCATATTTACACAGACAAATAAATGTGCATACATATTTACAGTCATGGCTGTAAATGTTGGCACCCCTGACATTTTTCTAGAAAATTAAGTATATCTCACAGAAAAGGATTGCAGGAACACATGTTTTGCTATACACAAGTTTATTCCCTTTGTGTGTTTTGGAACTAAACCAAAAAAGGGAGGAAAAAAAGCAAATTGGACATAATGTCACTTCAAACTCCAAAAACGGGCTGGACAAAATGATTGGCACCCTTTCAAAATTGTGGAAAAATAAGATTGTTTCAAGCATATGATGCTCCTTTAAACTCACCTGGGGAAAGTAACAGGTGTGGGCAACATAAAAATCACACCTGAAAGCAGATAAAAAGGAGAGAAGTTCACTTAGTCTTTGCATTGTGTGTCTGTCCCGCGATGCGAATCCCAGCCCCGCCTGCAGCAGCAGGTAACAGGACCATGCATTCATGGCCAGCGTTTGCGGCAGGAGTGCATAACATAGCATTACCGTTTGATCTCCCCCTCCTTTTATGATTCAGAGAACCCCTGAGAATGTCACGGTCCAGGAAATTCTCCTCATGCTCCCAAGATCTCTCCTCAGGACCGTAATCCTCCCAGTCAACCAGAATTATTTTTTAAATCTCATGGTTTTAGTGGCAAGAATCTCTTTAACTTCGTAGACATCAGAACAGCTGGAGACAGGTGTGGGGACAAGATTCTTTTGAGAAAAACAGTTTATGACAAGAGGCTTGAGGAGAGAGACATGGAAAGAATTGAGAATACGTAACATAGCAGGTAGATGGAGTTTGTGAGACAGGATTCATTTTTTGTAGAATCTGCAAGGGACCAAGGTAGCGAGGACAAAGCTTGTAACAGGGGATCTTGAAGCGGATGTACTTGGATGAAAGCCACTCCATGTCACCAGGAGAGAAGGACGGAGGAGGTCTTCTACTCTTATCAGCTTATGCCTTCATGAGGACCAGCTCATCAACAGCAGGCACACCGGAGGAAACTGGGAGAGGAAGAGGAGAATGGACATGGAGTCCGTAGACAACAAAAAATGGAGACAACCTCATGGACTCTGAATCCTTATGATTATATGAGAATTCAGCCCAGAGGAGAAGGTCGACCCAATCGTCTTAGCGAGCTGAAATAAAATGCCGAAGATAAGTCTCAAGAATTTGATTAACCCTCTCCACCTGACCGGTGGACTGAGGGTGGTATGCCGAGGAGAAGTCCAGATTGATGTCCACACAGTTACAAAGGGCTCGCCAGAATTTAGAGACAAACTGCACACCACAATCCGAAACGATATGCTGAGGAAGAGCATGTAAACGAAAGACATGCAACAAGACGTACTTTGCCAGTTGTGGGGCAGAAGGAAGACCTGGTAAAGGAATGAAATGAGCCATCTTAGAAAACCGATCTACAACGACCAAAATGACAGTGTTATTATGAGATGGTGGCAAATCGGTGATGAAATCCATGGCGATATAATGATAATGGGGAGGTTGTCACAGGCGATCAAGAGAAAGTGGAGCTACTGAATGGGTTCTTTAGTTCTGTATACACTATGGAAAAAGGAGCTGACATTGGCCAGGTCAGTGCTGGTAACACATCATGCAATGTACTGAACTGGCTTAATGTAGAGATGGTACAAGGTAAGTTAAGTGATATAAATGTAAGCAAATCCCCAGGGCCGGATGGACTACACCCAAGAGTTCTTAGAGAGGTAAGTTCAGTAATATCTGTACCCCTGTTCATGATATTTAGAGATTCTCTGGTGTCTGGTATTGTGCCAAGGGACTGGCGCAAGGCGAATGTGGTGCCAATCTTCAAAAAGGGCTCTAGGTCTTCCCAAGGAAACTATAGACCGGTAAGTTTAACGTGCATTGTGGGTAAATTGTTTGAAGGACTTTTAAGGGATTACATACAGGAATACATAGGGGATAATTGTATTATAAGTGATAGCCAGCATGGGTTTACTAAGGATAGAAGTTGTCAAACCAATCTAATTTGCTTTTATGAAGAGGTGAGTAGAAGCCTTGACAGAGGAATGGCTGTGGATATAGTGTTTCTGGATTTTGCCAAAGTGTTTGATACTGTCCCTCATAGATGTCTGACAGGTAAGTTAAGGTCTTTGGGTTTGGAAATTTTAGTTTGTAACTGGATTGAACACTGGCTCATGGATCGTACCCAGAGAGTGGTGGTCAATACTCTGATTGGTCCCCGGTTATTAGTGGTGTACCCCAAGGTTCAGTACTGGGCCCGCTGTTGTTTAATTTATTTATCAATGATATAGAGGATGGTATTAACAGCTCTGTTTCTATCTTTGCAGATGACTCCAAGCTTTGTAGCATGGTACAGTCTATAGAGGATGTGTATAAGTTACAAGATGACTTGGATAGACTAAGTGTCTGGGCATCCACTTGGCAAATGAGGTTCAATGTGGATAAATGTAAAGTTATGCATCTGGGTACTAATAACCTGCATGCGTCGTATGTCTTAGTGGGGATTAAACTGTCAGAGTCACTGGTAGAGAAGGATCTGGGTGTACTTGTAGATCACAGACTACAGAATAGCATGCAATGTCAGGCTGCTGCTTCCAAAGCCAGCAGGATATTGTCATGTATAAAAAGAGGCATGGACTCAAGGGACAGGAACATAATACTCCCCGTTTATAAAGCATTGGTACGGCCTCACCTGGAATATGCTGTTCAGTTTTGGGAACCTGTCCATAAAAGGGACACTGCGGAGTTGGAAAGGGTGCAGAGACGCGCGACTAAACTAATATGGGGCATGGAACATCTTAGCTATGAGGAGCGATTAAAGGAGTTACAATTGTTTAGTCTTGAGAAGAGACGTTTAAGGGGGGATATGATAAACGTATATAAGTATATTAATGGCCCATACAAAAAATATGGAGAAAAACTGTTCCAGGTTAAACCCCCCCAAAGGACGAGGGGGCACTCCCTCCGTCTGGAGAAGAAAAAGTTTAGTCTCAAGGGGCAACATGCCTTCTTTACCGTGAGGACTGTGAATTTATGGAACGGTCTACCTCAGGAACTGGTCACAGCAGGAACAATTAACAGCTTTAAAACAGGATTAGATACATTCATGGAACAAAATAACATTAATGCTTATGAAGAAATATAAAATCCCATCCCTTCCCCAATATCGCGCCACACCCCTACCCCTTAATTCCCTGGTTGAACTTGATGGACATATGTCTTTTTTCGACCGTACTAACTATGTAACTATGTAACTATGATATGAGACCAGGGAGTCTCCGGAATGGGTAAAGGCTGTAAGAGTCCTGCAGGTCTCTGTCGATGAGTTTTTTCACAGGAACGAACAAATTCAGAAACATCATGTTCAAGATGGGGCCACCAGTAGTGCTGGGAGATTAGAAGTAGAGTCTTGCGTATATCAGGATGACCTACTGTCAAGGAAGAATTACCCCATTTCAGTACCTTGCTTTTCAATCTGGTGGGCACAAAGGATTTTACCAGAGGAACTTGCTGAATTTTAGAAGGAGCCGCAGGAATCAAACGGAGGAATAATATGCCTAGGCGTGGTGTCCAAACCAATGACGTCAGAGGACCTGGAGAGAGCATCTGCCCTGATGTTCTTATCTGCCGGACAGAATTGGGTGAAGAAGTTGAACCTAGAAAAGAACAGTGACCACCTTGCCTGGTGGGGGTTCAAATGCTGAGCAGACTGAAGGTATAGAAGATTCTTATGGTCGCAGTAGATGCTGACTGAATGAGAAGAACCTTCAAATAAATGTCGCCATTCCTCCAAAGCTAGCTTGACAGGGAGTTCACGATCTCCAATGGAGTAAATCCTCTCAGCAGGAGAGAAGGTCTTGCAGAAGGACCCACAAGTTACAGTCTTGCCCTTGGTGTTTTTCTGAGTAAGACCGGCACCCACTCCAAAAGATGAGGCATCAACCTCCAAAGCAAAGGGCCTCTCGGGATTTGGTCTTGTGAGCACAGGAGCAGAGGCAAATGCACACTTTAAACGGGAGAAGGCCTCTTCAGCCTCTTGAGGCCAAGACTTAGGATTAGAAGTCTTCTTAGTGAGAGCCACGATTGGAGCAACCAAGGACGAAAAATGTGGGATAAATTGTCGATAATAGTTATCAAATCCCAGAAATCGTTGAATAGCACGTTGGCCCGAAGAATGAGGCCAATCCAATACTGCAGACAATTTATCTGGATCCATCTGCAGGCCCTTATGAGAGACAATGTAGCCAAGGAATGAAAGACTAGACTTGTTGAACAGGCATTTCTCCAGTTTGGCGTAGAGATGATTCGCTGAAGAACCAGATGAACACGAGTACAATGCTCCTCTAGGTTGGAAGAGAAGATAAGGATGTCATCTAGGTATACGGCAACACAGGTGTAGAGAAGATCACAGAAGATATCATTGACAAACTCTTGAAAAACGGCTGGAGCATTGCAGAGTATTGAAGGCCGTTTTCCATTCATCTCCCTTGTGGATACAAATGAGGTTATACGCTCCACGTAAGTCCAACTTGGAAAAGACCTTGGCACCACGTAAACAGGCAAAAAGTTCTGAGATAAGAGGTAGTGGCTAACGGTTCTTGACCATGATTTTGTTAAGTCCCCTGTAGTCAATGCATGGACGAAGTGAGCCATCCTTCTTTCCTACAAAGAAGAAACCAGCTCCAGCAGGAGAAGAGGAATTACGGACAAATCCCTTTTGGAGATTCTCCTGGATATACCCAGCCATAGTTTTGGTCTCAGGAACCGACAGAGGGTATATCCTTCCACGAGGAGGAGTGGTACCAGGCAGAAGATCTATAGGGCAGTCATAAGGAAGATGTGAAGGCAGAGACCCAGCCTGTTTCTTGCAGAATGTCAGATAAATCTTGGTAAGGTGGCAGCAGGCCAGGTAAAGGAGGAAGACAAGAAACAACTTCAGACTAAACTGGTTGGAGGCAAAAATTTTGACAGGATTGTCCCCAGCGGATAATTTCTCCAGTTCTCCAATCCAGTTGCAGAGAATGGCATTGCAGCCTAGGAAGGCCAAGAAGCATCTCTGAAGTACAGTGTGGCAGAACATAGAATTCAATCTTTGCTTTATGCAATACTCCCACTTGCATGACAAGAGATTCTGTACCGAAGTGAACCATACAGTCAAGATTTTGTCCATTAACAGAAGAGATGAACAAGGGCTTGGCAAGCCGAGTAAGGGGAAGATGATACTTGAGGACCAAAGAAGCATCAATAAAGTCACCTGCTGATCCAGAATCCAAAAATGCCGTAGTGCTGAAGGAAGACTTGGCTGAAGCAAAGACTTGTACAGAAATAGTTAAGCATGGAGAGGTAGTATTCACACCCAGGGACGCCTCTCCCACAAACCCTAGATGCAGGCATTTCCCGGACGCTGTGGGCAAACTGTACAGTCCTTGAGGAAGTGCTCCAGGTTAGAACAATAACACAAATTTCTCACTGCGTCGTGACCTCTCCTGTTGCGTAAGACAAGAACGATCCACTTGCATAGTGTCACACCAATTGCCGAGACTGATGTACCACAACGGAGGGAAGATCCGCGACTTCAGGCAGGTATCTAAGCGGGATCCATGGCCGGATCTTACTGTAGCATTCACATTTCAATAGACTGGAACACTGATGATAGTGAATCTGATGGACCTGTGTGGTAGATGACTCGGACCGTACCAGGGAGCGGAGTCTAAGGTGCCGCTAAGCGGGATGGATTTGCTGCGGCAGGTGGCACCCAGATCGCTACCCCTGGCACAGCTCAACCACACAGGTGGCTGAGGTTAGGCGGGTGATAGCAGGAAATCAGGGCAGGTGGCACAGTAGCGTAGTCAGGAACATAGCAAATGGTCTGTATGCAGGCGGCAAAGGAGCAAGGTCAGGTCACGAAGCAAGGGTATGATACACGGCAAGGCAATACACAGGAATGCTTTCTGTAAGGCTCTAGGGCAACAAAGATTCAGCATGGAAGTGTGGGAGGTGGAGGAATTTATCAATGAGCCACAGGTGTTACTTCACTAACTAGCGCACTGGCCCTTTAAATCTTAAAGCTCCAGCGCGCGCCCTAGGGAAAGGGGACACGCTCGCCAAAGCAGAGAGGAAGAGGCAGGGGCAGGAGAAGAACCAGGTGAATGACGGGCTGGGGTTCACATGCAGTAGCAGCAGGTAACTGGACCATGTGCGGCCAGAGCGCATAACGTAACACATGGACAACAGAAAGAGGACTTGAGAACCAAAATTGGGGAAAAATATCAACAATCTCAAGGCTACAAGTCCATCTCCAGAGATCTAGATTTGCCTTTGTCCACAGTGCGCAACATTATCAAAAAGTTTGCAATCAATGGCACTTTAGCTAATCTCCCTGGGTGTGGACGGAAGAGAAAAATTTATAAAAGGTGTCAATGCAGGATAGTCCGGATGGTGGATAAGCAGCCCCAAACAAGTTCCAAAGATATTCAAGCTGTCCTGCAGGCTCAGGGAGCATCAGTGTCAGCGTGAACTATCCATTAACATTTAAATGAAATGAAACACCATGGCAGGAGACCCAGGAGGACCCCACTGCTGACACATAAACATTAGAGACATAAAAAAGCAAGAATAAATTTTGCCAAAATGAACTTGAGTAAGCCAAAATCCTTCTGGGAAAACATCTTGTGGACAGATGAGACCAAGATAGAGGTTTTTGGTAAAGCACATCATTCTACTCTTTACCGAAAACGGAATGAGGCCTACAAAGAAAAAAACACAGTACCTACAGTGAAATATGGTGGAGGTTCAATAATGTTTTGGGGTTGTTTTGCTGCCTCTGGCACTTGGTGCCTTGAATGTGTGCAAGGCATCATGAAATCTGAGGATTACCAACAGATGGGTTGGCTGGGTTTGTGTCTGAGATCTTGGGTCTTCCAGCAGGACAATGAACCCAAATATACATCAAAAAGCACCCAGAAATGGATGGCAACAAAGCGCTGGAGAGTTCTGAAGTAGCCAGCAATGAGTCCAGATCTTGAACACCTGTGGAGAGATCTTAAAATTGCTGTATGCCAATAAGCCGCTGCAGTTCAATGATTTAAAGCAGGTGCTTTAAATCAATGAACTGCAGCGGCTTTGCAGGTGCAGAGACCGCCACCGCTGCCGACTTCTCTGCCCCTGCCTTTCCTGGGGTCTAGAGCCCTGCTGCCGCCGCTTCTCTCCCCTGGCTATCGGTGCTGCTGCCCGTTCTCTCCCCCTGACTATCGGTGCCGGCGCCCCATTGCCGGCGCCGATAGCCAGGGGGAGAGAAGGGGCAGCGACACCCATTGCCGGCGCCGCTGCCCAGTTGCCTCCCCCCCATCCCCGGTTGTATAGTTACCTGTTGCCGGGGTCGGGTCCGCGCTGCTTCAGGCCTCCGGTGTGCATCCCCTGCGTCGTTGCTATGCGCTGCGAGACGCAATGACGTCACTCGTCATTGCGCAGCGCCGTGCAGCGCATAGCAATGACGCAGGGGACGTACACCGGAGGCCTGAAGCAGCGCGGACCCGACCCTGGCAACAGGTAATTATACAACCGGGGATGGGAGAGGCAACGGGGCAGCGGCGCCGGCAATGGGTGCCGGTGCCCCTGCCCCTTCTCTCCCCCTGGCTATCGGCGCCGGCAATGGGGCGCCGGCACCGATAGTCAGGGGGAGAAAACGGGCAGCGGTGCAGACAGCCAGCGGGAGAGAAGCGGCGGCAGCAGGGCTCTAGATCCCAGGAAAGGCAGGGGGGAGAGAAGCGGGCAGCGACGGCCCCTCTCCCCCTGCCTTTCCTGGGGGTGTATCGGGGTATACGCATGCACACACACACACCCTCATTTTACCAAGGATGGAAAAACTCAGGGAACGTGCCAGCTTCAGTGCATAAAGAGGGAAACACATCATCATGTAGCAATTACGCATATCAAGTGGCCTTGAGGTTTCCATTGATGAAGAATGGCCCCACTATCTTTGTACCCCATATACCACACCATACCATCAATTTTTGTGTTCCAACAGTCTTGGAGGGATCTATCCAATGTGGGTTATGGTCAGACCAATAGCAGTGGTTTTGTTTGCTAACTTCACCATTCACATAAAAGTTTGCCTCATCACTGAACAAAATCTTCTGCGTAAACTGAGGGTCCAGTTCCAATTTTTGCTTTGCCCATTCTGCAGCACCTGAAACTACGGATACTGAAAGGCTGTGCTAGCATTTCTCCTGCGGTGTTGCTATCAGTGTGTGAAGAGTGGGAGAAGAGGGTTGCATTGACAATCCAACACAATGGGCAGAATATTGAACACATTTTATAAGTGGTCAGAAACGTGTAAATAACTCATGAAAGAATAAAGTTACGTTAAAACCAAGCACATCATTGCTTTTCTTGTGAAATTCACAATAAGTTTGATGTGTCACATGACCCTCTTCCTATTGAAAAAACAAAAGTTGGATTCAAAATGGCCGACTGCAAAATGGCTGCCATGGTCACCACCCATCTTGAAAAGTCCCCCCCCCCCCCCCTCACATATACTTAATGTGGCAAAAACAGGAAGTTAATATCACCAATCATTCCCATTTTATTAAGGTGTATCCATATAAATGGCCCACCCTGTATATGTGTGTGTGTGCATCTAGATTGGAACTATGGAAATAGCTGCTTTAACCCCTTAACAACGCAGGATGTAAATGTACGTCCTGGTGAGCTGGTGCTTAATGCATCAGGAAGTACATTTACGTCCTATGCATAACCGCGAGCATCGGAGCGATGCTCGTGTCATGCGCGGCAGGTCCCGGCTGCTGATAGCAACCAGGGACCCGCCGGTAATGGCGGACATCTGCGAATGGTTCGCCATTAACCCCTCAGATGTCGGGATCAATACAGATCCGATCCGATCATCCAGCATGGCAGCTGGAGATCCCCTCACCTTGCTCCGCTGCCTTCCACGGGTCTTCTGCTCTGGTCTGCGATCGAGCAGACCAGAGCACAAGATGACCGAAAATACTGATCAGTGCTATGTCCTATGCATAGCACTGAGTAGAATTAGCAATCAAATCATTGCTATAAATATATTATATTTATATATTATAATAAAGTGTAAAAATAAAAGTAAGAAAAGTTTTTAAAAAAAGTAAAAAAAATTGAAAAACCCCTCTCCCAATAAAACGTAAATTGTCTCACTGTGTGAGCCAGAGGAAGCGCCTCAGTGAGTGAAACCGATTGCTGCCCCTTCGTTCCGCCCCAACCTCACCTGTTCCATCCATTGCTCCCTGTGTGTCTGTCCATCCTGCTATATGTATCCAAGCACTGGAATAAATCTACATTTTGCTGTTGCAACTCCGGCTGCGGTGAGTGCTTTATCTAAATTTTTTTCTACACATGATGAATGTGCGGCATTTCCGGACAGACACATTTAGTAGCTGTGTTTTATTTCTCACATTTATGCTCTCATATATCCATTTACATTAGTGGTGCCAGACTTCTACTGCTCTTGTGTGAAGATTTTATATACATATTTGGTATCGCCGAATGCATAAATATCCCAACTATTAAAATAGAATGTTAATGATGCCGTACAGTGAACGGCGTGAACGTAAAAGAAAAAAAAAAGTCCAAAATAGCTGCTTTTTTATTACATTTTATTCCAAATTTTTTTTTTATAAAAAATTGATTAAAAGTTTTATATAAGCAAATATGGTATCAATAAAAAGTACAGGGGGATTTTAAACATACTAATTTGGTTAAACGGTTTGGTTAAACAGTTTTTTAAGCGCAACAGTAATAGAAAAGTAAAAAGTCCAAAGTGGATACAGCACCAGATAGCTGAGGACTCAAGCTAGTAGATGGAATGAGACTTTATTTGCTATCCATATGCAACGTTTCGGCAACAAACTGCCTTTTTCAAGCATGCTTGAAAAAGACAGTTTGTTGCCGAAACGTTGCACATGGATAGCAAATTGTATTAAAATGTATTAAAATGTATTAAATTAAACATCATGACCAGGGCCAGATTAACAATGGTGCTTATGGAGCTCGTGCCCACAAGGGGGGTGCCAGGGGCGGACTGACCCGCCGCTGCTGAGGTACGGGACACTCGTCCCAGATCTCTAGCAGACAGCGCCACATTCTCCTGTATGCGCGATACACGCACATACAGGAGAAGGTGTCTCCTCTGTGTGAGCCGCATCTGCAGCTACACAGAGGAGACGTGACCTCCGCCCCCACGCAGTACAGGCGCCGGTGACGATACTCATCCGGCGCCTGTACTGTGGAGGGGAGAAGATGCGGGCCCTGCAGCTGAGGAGAACGCTGCGTGGGATATCAGGTGAGCATCCTTTTTTATTTTTTAACCCTGCATATACCTAAGGAGGGGGGAGGGTGTAGGTCTGCATATACCTATGGGGAAGGGAGGGGGTGTAGGTCTGCATATACCTATGGGGAGGGGAGGGGGTGTAGGTCTGCCTATACCTATGGGGAAGGGAGGGAGGGGGTGTAGGTCTGCAAATACCTATGGGGAAGGGAGGGGGGGTGTAGGTCTGCATATACCTAGGGGGAAGGGAGGGAGGGGGGGTGTAGGTCTGCATATACCTAGGCGGAAGGTAGGGGGGGTGTAGGTCTGCATATACCTATGGGGAAGGGAGGGAGGGGGGTGTAGGTCTACATATACCTATGGGGAAGGGAGGGAGGGGGTGTAGCTCTGCATATACCTATGGAAAAGAGGGGGGTGTAACTCTGCATATTCCTATGGGAAAGAGGGGGGTGTAACTCTGCATATTCCTATGGGAAAGAGGGGGGGTGTAACTGCATATTTCTATGAGAAAGAGGGGGGGTGTAACTCTGCATATGCCTATGGGAAAGAGGGGGGGGGTGTAACTCTGCATATGCCTATGGGAAAGAGGAGGGGGTGTAACTCTGCATATGCCTATGGGAAAGAGGAGGGGGTGTAACTCTGCATATGCCTATGGGAAAGAGGGGGGGTGTAACTCTGCATATGCCTATGGGAAAGAGGGGGGTGTAGCTCTGCATATACCTATGGGAAAGAGGGGGGTGTAACTGCATATACCTATGGGAAGAGGGGGGTATAACTCTGCATATACCTATGGGAAAGAGGGGGGGGGGTGTAACTCTGCATATACCTATGGGAAAGAGGGGGTTACCTGGCTACCTACCTACCTGCCCTTTTACTGTGCGGGACACAAAGGAGGGCATCATTACAGTTTGTGGGCCTATAGATGGAAAGATTGTGTAGAGGAGGGGAGGGCTCTGAAAAAATGCAGAGTCTGACATGTTTTTCCTGCAGATGTTAAGAGATCTACATGGCGGTCTTATCTGGACGGAGAAGAAAAGGAAAGAGGACGCCGCTGATCAGAAAAGACATAATTGTGAGTCCCAAAATGTAACTGTAATCACTTATATGGTATACACATCCTGTGTACAGCTGATATCTACCGCCATATGGTCCTGTATATAATCACTCATATTGTGTACAGATCCTGTATAGTATAATGGTCTGTGTATAGTGGGTTTATTGAGTACAGTATGGCGGTATTATCCAGTTATTGTGTGGTGGTGGTATATATTTACTCCTTGTATACCAGTATTATTGGTTATAGAAATTTACCTACGTTAAAGTGTTTCTTACATATATAATTTTTTGTTTATTGTGTGTGGGATTTGGGTGGAATAGGGGAGTGGCAGGAGATTGACGAGCTGCAGAGACTAGCAGGGGCCCCTGCCTTTTTTTTTGGTCCGGGGGCCCCCGATCGTTGTCAGCCCCTGGGGGGAGGGGAGGGAGGGTGGTGTAATTAAGGGGGAGGGAGGGGGTGTAATTATGGGTGTGGGGGTGACTGAGGGGTCAGGGAGGAGAAAACAGGGGTCTGAAGGAGGGGACACAGGTCTGGGGTAGAAAGGGGTCTTGAGGACAGTAGAGGGTGGGATTCAGCCAAACTGGGAAGAAACAGTGTGTGGCAGTATTTTCAGGGGCTTAGTGTTTGGAGGGGTTATATTCAAGGGGGCACAGTGTCTAACAGGCTCATATTGATTATTTTTTCATATACAGGATAAGGATCTGCTGCCAAAGTGAGGAACCAATGATGTCTGGGCATCACACTCTGCAGAGGAAGATTTAGCTGGAAGCCGCCACCCCATCTGGACCGGAGGAAGGAGAAAATGGAAGACAACAGAGAAGACGTCACCTGTGAGCCATTATATCATTGTTTATTCTTTCTGACTAGGGGATCATGAGTGAAACTGTACCCCAATCTGTGGCTTTCCAACTGTTGCAAAACTACAACTTCTATGATGCCTATGGCTCTCAAGACATTATGGGAGTTGTAGATTTTCAGTAGGTGGAAAGCCACTGGAACTGAGGTAATTAATGGGGGTCCCAGCAGATGGACCCCCACCAAAAAATGGGCTGCATAGTCTGAAATGCCCATGCCTTTGTGAAGGCATAATTGAAAACATGCACAGGGGGGTTGAGGTTTAGGGATGTGTCTGTGTCGGCATTGTTGTTTTTTTTCCGGGGAAGGGGGCCCCATCATTCTAAAGTGCTCCGTCCTCCAAGCAGCCTTAATCTGGCCCTGATCATGACCCATAAAATTAATTATAAACAGTTATGGAGAGCTATATCTACTTTTAGAGAAGAAATCTTGAAAACGTTATATCTGTCAGTGACATCAGCAGTTAGGGATGGCAAGCAGGTGAGTACTTTTTCAGCCCAGCCTGGCCTTTATTATCAATTTTATTAAAATGCTGGATTGAATCTTTAATGCGCTAAGAGAGGAAAATGTCCTAGAATTTTAAAAAAGTTGAATTTAAGAAGTTGAGGGCCACAAACACAGACTTTTATCTATCTCTTTAAAAGGATCGGACTTGATGGAGGATGGGGGCCTCAGTTCCTTAGAGATTTTATTGGTGCTTTTGCACAGGGATTCAAATTGGCTTACAGGGATACTCCAGTGGAAAACATTTTAAAAAAAAATCAACTGGTGCAAAAAAGTTAAACAGATTTGCAAATTACTTCTATTTAAAAATCTTAATCCGTCCAGTACTTATCAGCAACTGTATGCTCCACAGAAAGTTGTATAGTTCTTTTCAGTCTGACCACAGTGCTCTCTGCTGACACCTCTGTCCTTGTCAGGAACTGTCCAGAGCAGAAAAGGTTTGCTATGGGGATTTGCTCAAGCTCTGGACAGTAGAGCAGAGAACTCTGAGGTCAAGCAGAAAATAACTATACGACTTCCTGTGTAGCATAAAGCATCTGATAAGTACTAGAAGGATTATAATTTCTAAACAGAAGAAATTTACAGATCTGTTTAACTTTTATGGCACCAGTTGGTTTAAAAAATAAAAATATTGTTTTTCACCGGAGTACCCCTTTAAACATTGGTTTGTTTCTAATGCTAAAAATATCACCACATGTTTAATTTGTTTATATATTTTTTCATTTATATTGGATTAGTTACTGAAAGATAGATATCTATGTATAATGTAAACAGAAAATATTATACATTACTTTTCACCTTTTTGTACACATGTATGAGGGAAGACTATTAATACCATCTGTATACTTTCAATGCTAAAATGAATAAGAATACAATTAATAATATTCTGTCCCCTGGAGGTGGAGCAGATGGATCAGACACGGGGGTATGCAAGCTGGCAATGGACCGTTTACGCGCCGAAGCGCTTCATCAGGCCAGTGCTTAAAGCGTACCTGTCAGATCCAACAAAAATTTTTTTTTTATATATCACTCAGTTCCTAATCCTGACAATGTACATCTAATTTTTATGTGTCTAGCACCTTTATTTATTTTTTATAACACTTTTAATTTAGCTCACTAGTCTGAATTCCTCTCAAAGGGAGGGGGCGTGGCCTCACTGTGCAGGTCTCCACCCCCTTCCTCAGTATGCTGTCTGCTCACATCTCCCCTAGCAATAGCAAAACTACAACTCCCAGCTTGTCCTTACTGAAAGGAAGTGTGTCCATGACATAGGTGATGACGCATGGACACAGCAGGACTAGTATGTGTCCAAGTAGGCAGGGGGGCAGTTGTTTGACTGGCTTTTTCTGTATGAAATACTGAAAATTTTCTAATGAAAGCAATTGCAAAGTCTATTGGTTCTGCATGCTTTACAACATATGAAAAGTTTTTGTATCTGACAGTGCCCATTTAATGACGTAGGGGAAGAGGTGTGTTTTATAACAGATGAGGGTTACTATGGATACAGCTAACAACAAACCATAACACCTTAAGTGACATGCAACATCATATTTAAAGACAGCATGAAAACACATTAAAAATCCAACCTCTTACTTGCAAATCTATCCTAGATGAACTACATAAGAAGATACTTGGTGTTATTAACTTCTTTTTAGTAAATATAAAGGATTTTATTTAAATAAGAGCGCTAAGTTCAAATTTATTGTTTAAGCCGAACGGGCAAGTGGCATTTGTTCGGAGGATCCATTGCGCCTCCTTTCTTAACAATTCTTGATGTTTGGTATTGTCACGCTCTGGAGATTCTATTCTTTCTATCTATATATATAAAACGCAACGTGTGTGTATGTGTGTGTGTGTGTATGTATATATGTATGTATGTATGTTCCAGCATCACGTCCAAACAGCTAAAGATATTAACATGAAACTTGGCACACATGTTACTCAGATGTCAACAACAAACATAGGATAGGTGATTTAACCCTTACTCACCCCTATTTGCCAGGGGCGGGGTTTATTTTTAAAGTCCCAAACAAGTCTATGGGAAATATATGTTACTGCATAACTCCCAAATGGCTGGAGATATTTCCATAATACTTGGTCACATGTTACTTATATGTCCACTTAAAATAGAGGATAGTTAATTTAACCCTTAACTACCCCCATTTGTGAGGGTTGAGTTTTTTATTTAAAGTCCTATGAAAATCAATGGGAAATGTATGTTCCCACATAACTTCCGTACGGCTGGAGATATTTCAATACCTGGTACACATATTACGGGTCGGGATACCAGGACGGGATATGAGGATGGGATAGAAGGTCGGGATAGGAGGTGGGGATAGGCGATCGGGATATGAGGACGGGATAGGAGGTCGAGATAGGAGGTCGAGATAGGAGGACGGGATAGGAGGTCAAGATAGGAGGACGGGATAGGAGGTCAGGATAGAAGGTTGAGATAGGAGGTCGAGATAGGAGGTCAAGATAGGAGGTCGAGATAGGAGGTCGGGATAGGAGGTCAGGATAGGAGGTCGGGATAGGAGGTCGAGATAGAAGGTCGAGATAGGAGGACGGGATAGGAGGTCGAGATAGGAGGAAGGGATAGGAGGTCGGGATAGGAGGATGGAATAGGAGGTTGGGATAGATTGACTGGATAGAAGGTCGAGATAGGAGGACAGAATAGGAGGTCGAGATGAGGTCAAGATAGGTGGACGAGATAGGAGGTCAAGATATTGGGACGGGATAGGAGGTCGGTATATGAGGAAGGGATAGGAGGTCGGGATAGGAGGACGGTATAGGAGGTCGGGATAGGAGGTCAGGATAGGAGGATGGTATAGGAGGTCGGGATAGGAGGTGTAGATAGGAGGTTGGGATAGATGGACTGGATAGGAGGACAGGATAGGAGGTCGGGATAGGAGGTCGAGATTGGAGGACGGGATAGGAGGTCGAGATAGGAGGACGGGATAGGAGGTCGAGATAGGAGATCGAGATAGAAGGACGGGATATGAGGACGGGATAGGAGTTCAGGATAGGAGGTCGGGATAGGAGGACGGGATAGGAGATCGGGATAAGAGGTCGGGATATGAGCACGGGATAGGAGGTCGGGATATGAGCACGGGATATGAGGACGGGATGTGAGGATGGCATATGAGGTTGAGATATGATGATGGGATAGGAGGTCAGGATATGAGGATGGGATATGGGATTGGGATATGACAACAATATATGAGGACGGGATGTGAAGTCCAAAGCTTCCTCCTTTGTTTATTTTCCTCCCCAACAAGGGAAGGCAACGCCGGGTATTCAGCTAGTAGCAAATGATTTCAATGCCTCTGGATTGCTATTGTGGGTTTCTTGCATATGGGAAATAAGGTGTGGGGCTCCTATCCCTGTTCTAAGGGATCTCAGATAATCTCTCACCCAGGGGCGTAGCTAGAAACCTCAGGGCCCCGGTGCGAAAAATTGCCCTGGGCCCCTCTACCACTTGACAACTCGCTTCCCCAATTCCGGACGACCCCTTACTCAGCCACACAAAGATAACAGTGACTACAGCGCTGATGGGACAGTCAGGAGAATACTCAATGATATCACTGTCCTGAGTGATGTCTTCTCTGTTGTCTTTTCTTTTCTTTTTCATCTGGTCCAGACGTCAGGTCTTCTTCCAGCTCCATTTTCTCTGCAGAGTCCGACACCCGGACATCATTAACTCCTCATGTCAGTAGATCCTCATCCTCTGTATGAATACAATAATCATTATTATTCTGCTAAATACTGTACCCCCTGAATTTAATACTGCCTCCCACTTTATCCCCTGAATATAAAACTACAATCCACTGTACCCCCTGAATATAATGCTGCGACCTACTGTACCCCCTGAATATAATGCTGCCATCTACTGTATCCCCTGAATATAATACTGCCACCCACTTTATCCCCTGAATATAAAACTACCATCCACTGTACCTCCTGCATACGGCCACCCACTGTACCCCCTGAATATAATACTGCCATCCACTGTACCCCTTGAATATAATGCTGCCAACTACTATACCCCTGAATATAATGCTGCCACCTACTGTACCCCCTGAATATAATACTGCTACCCACTTTATTCCCTGAATATAAAACTACCATCCACTGTACCTCCTGCATACGGCCACCCACTGTATCCCTGAATATAATACTGCCACCCACTGTACCCCCTGAATATAATACTGCCACCCACTGTACCCCCTGAATATAATACTGCCACCTACTGTACCCCATGAATATAATGTTGCCACCTACTGTACCTCCTGAATATAATGCTGCCACCTACTTTACCCCCTGAATATAATGCTGCCACCTACTGTACCCCCTGAATATAATACTGCCACACACTGTACCCCCAGAATATAATACTGCAACCTACTGTATGCCCTGAATATAATGCTGCCACCTACTGTACTCCTGAATATACTGCCACCCACTGTACCCCCTGCATATAATACTGCCAACTACTGTACCCCATGAATATAATGCTGCCACGTACTGTACCCCCTGAATATAATCCTGCCACGTACTGTACCCCCTGAATATAATGCTGCCACCTACTGTACCCCCTGAATATAATACTGCCACACACTTTACCCCCTGAATATAATACTGTCACCTACTGTACCCCCTGAATATAATGCTGCCACCTACTGTACCCCTGAATATACTGCCACCCACTGTACCCCCTGCATATAATACAACCACCCACTGTACCTCCTGCATATAATACTGCCACCCACTGTACCCCCTGAATATAATATTGCCACCTACTGTACCCCCTGAATATAATACTGCCACCCACTTTTTTCCCCTGAATATAAAACTACCACCCACTGTACCTCCTGCATACTGCCACCTACTGTACCCCCTGAATATAATACTGCCACCTACTGTACCCCTGAATATAATGCCACCCACTGTACCCCCTGCATATAATACTGCCACCCACTGTACCCCCTGAATATAATACTGCCACCCACTGTACCCCCTGAATATAATACTGCCACCTACTGTACCCCCTGAATATAATACTGCCACCCACTGTACCCCCTGAGTATAATACTGCCACCTACTGTACCCCTGAATATAATGCCACACACTGTACCCCCTGCATATAATACTGCCACCCACTGTACCCCCTGAATATAATATTGCCACCTACTGTACCCCCTGAATATAATTCTGCCACCTACTGTACCCCCTGAATATAATACTGCCACCCACTGTACCCCCTGAATATAATACTGCCACACACTGTGTCCCCTGAATATAAAAGTACCATCCACCGTACCACCTTCTTATAATACTGCCACCCACTGTACCCCCTGAATATAATACTGCCACCTACTGTACCCCCTGAATAAAATACTGCCTCCTACTGTACCCCTTGAATATAATATTGCCACCTAATGTACTCCCTGAATATAAAACTACCATCCATTGTACCCCCTGAATATAATACTGCCACCCACTGTACCCCCTGAATATAATACTGCCACGTACTGTACCCCCTGAATATAATACTTCCACACACTGTATGCCCTGAATATAATACTGTCACCCACTGTACCCCCTGAATACTACCTCCTACTGTACCCCCTGAATATAATACTGCCACCTACTGTACCCCTAAATATAATACTGCCTCCGACGGTACCCCCTGAATATAATACTGCCACTCACTGTACCTCCTGAATATAATACTGCCTCCTACTGTAACCCCTGAATATAATACTACCACATACAGTACACACAGACATCATTCCTACATACAGTACATACACACATCGTACATACACACACTGCCTCTGCCCCCCCACACATGCATAATACATACATACCCATCATACATACATACACATTATGCATACACATATCATACATACACCCGCCACCTAAAGATCCCCCGCATAATACATCTCCGTACATACATCATACGTACAGTACATACATCATACGTACAGTACATACACACACACATCATTCATACATCATACATACAGTACATACACACATACCATTCCTACATCATACATACAGTACATACACACACATACATACCATTCCTACATCATACATACAGTACATACATCATTCATACATCATACAGTACATACAGACACACCATTCATACATCATTCAGTACATACACACATCATTCATACATCACACATACAGTATACACACACCATTCCTACATCATACATACAATACATGCACACATCATTCATACAGTACATACACACACATCATTCATACATCATACAGTACATACACACCTCATTCATACATCATACATACAGTACACACACACCATTCCTACATCATACATACAGTAAACACATACCATTCCTACATCATACATACAGTACATAAACACATATACCATTCCTACATCATACATACAGTACATACACACATTATTCATACATCATATAGTACACACACACACATACGCCTCCATGCCCATAAACCCCCCCCCCCCTGGACCACAGATTCAAGAACCCTCAGCCCCCACTAGCACTCCCCCCCCCCCCCCCGAAGTTTTACATGTAAAGAACTACTTGATGTTTATATCATAACCTCCCAGTTTTGCTGATTTATGTTTACCATTACATTTACAAAAAGAACATGACCCACAGGTTAAATTTCGGGCGGTTAACCTGTTGTGTGAGAATTTTTTTTTCTCTTGCGTCTATTAATATAATCACGCATTGTAGTGTTCTTCCGATACGTGATTATGGGGTTGTTGTCCTTGGTAACCTCGAATAGATCATTATCCTGCTGGACCATGTACCAGTTCTTGGAAATAGTTCTTTTAATAAACTCATTAATGGGAGGGTTTTTAAAGGCAAAAGTGAACCTGTTCGCATTCTTTTTATGTTCTTTCTTTTTCTTTATTGGGTCACTCCTTAGCATTTTGTCCACCTTCGCTCGAGCTGTTTCTATTACTCGAGGTGGGTACCCTGGTGGAAGAAAACTATTTTCTAAATCTGTAGCCTGCCTTCTGTACAATTCTGGATCGTAATTAGTATGTTTTGATCGGATGAATTGACTGGTAGGGATGGCATTCTTTGTGTGGGTCGAATGTGACGAGGCATAATGCAACAGAGAATTTTTTGAAGATGGTTTCCTATAGCCTAATGTCATTATATTATTGTTGTCAATGTCAATCTTGACATCCAGGAATTCAAGTGATTGATTACCATAGACATATGTAAATGTCATGTTCATCGTATTCATGTCATTGAGATATTTAACAAAGTTGCTCAAATCTGTCTCTTTCCCATCCCACACCACAAAGATGTCATCTACCAAGCAGAGAAATGTTTTAATATACTGAACATATGGGTTGGAGGCTGTAAAAACATATTTACATTCAAAAATTGCTAAAAATATGTTAGCAAATGCACATGATATAGGAGTGCCCATGGAGGTGCCATAGCATTGTTTATACCAATAGGTATCATATCTGATGCAATTATTCTGTAAAATGAAAGCAATAGAATCAGTGACAAACTGTACAAAATCAGAGGACTTATTTGTGGTTTCCAAAAATTCTCGAACTGCCTGTACACCCGCATCCTTAAGCCTTTCTGCCAATGAAAATGTTCTAAGGTAGAAATCAAATCTCCTGTGTCACGTAAATAAAAAGGGATGTAGGTGAGTAATGGTGAAATTAACCAATCAATGTAGCTGGACAGGAACGCTGTAGGCAATCCTATTCTAGCTACAATTGGATGGCCTGGAGGAGGTTTAACGGGTTTATGTATTTTGGGCAATATGTACCATTTAGGGGTAGAAGGATTTTCAGGTAATAGTTGTTCAGCTATTTTCTCACTGAGAATATTTTTTTCAACATATTTACACAATAAAATTCTTAAATTATTCATAATTCTTTTAGTAGGATCATCTTTAAGTTTTTCATACACTGTCGGATTATTTAACTGTTTAAATACCTCACTTTCATAGTCTTCTTTGCGCCAGATTATCAGACTTTGACACCACTCAGTCATCTCTTTCAGCGAGCCTATTGAAAGCTTCTTTTTCTCTGCCTGAAATATTCCTATTTGGTTCAGGGTACATTAAAGCTTTCACTTCATACAGACAGTTCTATGAAAAATATCAATTGAGCTGCCTGGGGGTACGGGGAATAGAACCTAAAGGGATATCCTCCTCTAAAGGGGGCTCCATCATCGTCAGGCACAAAGTCGCATGAAGACTCACTATCTGCTAGTGTGGACAAGATCTTAATATTTTCCTCATCCTGACTGCTGAAACTATCAACAATTTTAAATCCGAGAGGACCTATTTCATTTACATTGCGTTTCTCCTTCTTTTAATTGTTGCTTTATGGTGATATTTTTATTGGTTTTTAGTGTTGCAAAATACTTTTTCAGTGATAGCTTACAAATAGCTTTCTGCATTTCTACTTCAAAATTAACTAAATCAAACAGTTCACACAACCAGAAATTTAACCCCTTACTAAGGACCGTCAAACAATATTTGCTCAGCGTAACATCAGTGAGATTAATTACAATGTCCTGTGCCTCTATTGTCTCCAAGTCACTGTTCTTCTCTTTACAGCTCTCCGTTCGATGTTTTGTTCTCTGCCTGCCACCACGACGAGTGCATCACCCAAAGGGATTCCACTTTGATTATCTGGTCCTGATGTGTTGTCTGCCAGGCTCGATTCAGACTCAGTAGTAAGATAATCTGTTTTCTTAATATATTTCTTCTTTTGGATGTTTCTATTTTGTTTCCTTTTCTTTTCTTTGTTCTTTTGCTGGTAAACTTTATTCCACGCAAATTCCTGATGTGTTTCAAAATCGTTTTTATCCCTTTTGATACTTTTAATAGAAACTTGAAGAGCTGAGATCTTTTTTAATCAAGGTTAAGGACAAGGATTTTATATTGTGTCTTGTTCAGACGTGTTCTGAGTTCGCATTTAGCTTTACACAACTGGGCTGTGATAATTTTGTATTCAATCCTGTTATTATCTAAGACCAGTTGCTGTAGAATCAGGGAGTGTAATAGATGTTGTTCGTTGCATAGTTTGACAAAGTTTTCATCTTGCAAAAACTGGGAAGGGGTTTTGTACACCCTTAATCCTCGTGGTGTTCTTTTTTTTTTTGTCTGCATAGGCTTGCAAAGAGTTAATAGTCCAGAATAGGCATGTCTCACGCTCATCTAGTGAGGTAACTTTATATTCCAAAGATTTTGTGCTGAGGACTTGTACTTCATCTTGAGATTAGCAAGATGAAAAGAATACCCCCGCGTCAGCTCTCCCTGCCGATACCTCAGGTAATAAAGTGTCCATTTCCATTATTCAGCTGAAACCGGTGTGAACAGAGACCAAAGGCATTAGAACAATGTAAATCAACACAGGAGCAGTCTTGGCACCATCCATACAAGGCTGTGTGAACAGGACACAGATCCAGTGTGTACTCACAGCCCCTAGAAGCCACACCTGAATCCTCTTCGGTACTGACATGCAGTAATACAGTGCTTGATGTCGTAGGGGAAGAGGTGTGTTTTATAACAGGTGAGGATTACTCTTGATACAGCTAACAACAAACCATAACACCTTAAGTGACGCGACACATCATATATAAAGACAGTATGAAAACACATTAGAAATCAAACCTCTTACTTGCGAATCTATCCTAGTCACACCCAAGTATCTTCTTCTGTACTTCATCTAGGATAAATTCGCAAGTAAGAGGTTTGATTTTCAATGTGTTTTCATACTGTCTTTATATATGATGTTGCACGTCACTTAAGGTGTTATGATTTGTTGTTAGCTGTATCCATAGTAACCCTCACCTGTTATAAAACACACCTCTTCCCCTATGTCATCAAGCACCGGCCTGACCAAGCGCTTCGGCGAGTAAACGGTCCATCGCCAGCTTGCATACCCCCGCGTCTCATCCATCTGCTCCACTGCATGTGAACTCAACTATACTGCCATTCAATAAAGAAGCTCCAGATCTACTTACTTAGTGAGTACTCTGCATCATTCTTATGCATCTTTCTAAGGACTGTATTACTGCATCTCAGCACCGAAAAAGATTCAGGTGTGGCTTCTAGGGGCCTGTGTCCTATTCCCACAGCATTGTATAGATGGTGCCGAGACTGCTCCTGTTTTGATTTACATTGTTTTATTGCCTTTGGTCTCTGTGCACACCGGTTTCAGCTGTGCAGTGAATACTTGAATAATGGAAATAGACACTTCATTACCTAAGAGTTTTAGCACGGTATCGGCAGGGAGAGCTGACGCGGGGGTATTCTTTTCATCTTGCTAATCTCAAAATGAAGTACAAGTCCTCAGCACAAAATCTTTGGAATATAAACTTACCTCACTAGCTGAGCGTGAGACATGCCTATTCTGGACTATTAACTCTTTGCAGGTGTATGTAGACAACAAAAAGTACACCACGAGGATTAAGGGTGTAGAGATCCCCTTCCCAGTTTTTGCAAGATGAAAATTTTGTCAAACTATGCAACAATCAACATCTACTACACTCCATGAATCTACAGCAACTGGTCTTAGATAAGAACAGGAGTGAATATGAAATTGGCACAGCCCAGCTGTTTAAAGCTAAATGCGAACTCAGAACACGTCTGAACAAGACACAATATAAAACCATGGTCCTTAACCTTGATTTAAAAAAAAATCTCAGCTTTTTAAGTTTCTATTAAAAGTATCAAAAGGGATAAAACTGATTTTGAAACACATCAGGAATTTACGTGGAATAAAGTTTACCAGCAAAAGAACAAAGAAAAGAAAAGGAAACAAAATAGAAACATCCAAAAGAAGAAATATATTAAGAAAACAGATTATCTTACTACTGAGTCTGAATCGAGCCTGGCAGACAACACATCAGGACCAGATAATCAAAGTGGAATATTTTAGGTGACACACTTGCCGTGGTGGCAGGCGGAGGACAAAACATCGAACGGAGAGCTGTAAAGAGAAAAACAGTGACTTGGAGACAATAGAGGCACAGGACATTTAAGTTAATCTCACTGATGTTACGCTGAGCAAACATTATTTGACGGTCCTTAGTAAGGGGCTAAATTTTGGGTTGTGTGAACTGTTTGATTTTGTAAATTTTGAAGTAGAAATGCAGAAAGTTATTTCTAAGCTATCACTGAAAAGTATTTTGCAACATTAAAAACCAATAAAAATATCACCTTAAAGCAACAATTAAAAGAAATGCAATGTAAAATAGGGATTTTAAATTGTTGATAGTTTCAGCAGTCAGGATGAGGAAAATATTAAGATCTTGTCCACACTAGCAGATAGTGTGTCTTCATAAGACTTTGTGCCTGACGATGATGGAGCCCCCTTTAGAGGAGAAAATCCCTCTAGGTTCTATCCCCCTGTACCCCCAGGCAGCTCGATTGATCTTTTTCATAGATCTGTGTTTATGAAGTGAAAGCTTTAATGTACCCTGAACCAAATAGGAATATTTCAGCCAGAGAAAAAGAAGCTTTAAATTGGCTTGCTGAAAGAGATGACTGAGTGGTGTCAAAGTCTGATAAGGGGGGGGGGGGGGGGGTTCATAGTCATCTGGCGCAAAGAAGACTATGAAAGTGAGGTATTTAAACAGTTAAGTAACCTGACAGTGTATGAAAAACTTAAAGATGATCCTACTAAAAGAATTATGAATAATTTAAGAAATTTATTGCGTAAATATGTTGAAAAACATATTCTCAGTGAGAAAACAGCTGAGCAGCTATTGCCTGAAAATCCTTCTACGCCTAAATGGTACATATTGCCCAAAATACATAAACCCGTTAAACCTCCTCCAGGCCATCATATTGTAGCTGGAATAGGATTGCCTACGGCGTTCCTGCCCAGCTACATTGATTGGTTAATTTCCCCATTACTCACCTACATCCCTTGTTATTTACGTGACACAGGAGATTTTATTTCTATCTTAGAACATTTTCATTGGCAGGAGGGCTTCACCCTTGCCTCTATAGACGCGTGAGCCTGTACACCTGCATCCCTCAGGATGCGGGTGTACAGGCAGTTCAAGAATTTTTGGAAACCACGAATAAGTCCTCTGATTTTGTACAGTTTGTCACTGATTCCATTGCTTTCATTTTACAGAAAAATTGCCTCAGATATGATACCCAATGGTATAAACAATGCCATGGCACCGCCATGGTTACTCCTATATCATGTGCATTTGCTAACATATTTTTAGCAGTTTTTCAGCCTCCAACCCATATGTTCAGTATATTAAAACATTTCTCTGCTTGGTAGATGACATCTTTGTGGTGTGGGATGGGAAAGAGACAGATTTGAGCAACTTTGTTAAATATCTCAATGACATGAATACGATGAACATGACATTTACATATGCCTATGGTAATCAATCGCTTGAATTCCTGGATGTCAAGATTGACATTGACAAAAATAATATAATCACATCAGGCTATAGGAAACCATCTTCAAAAAATTATCTGCTGCATTATGCCTCGTCCCATCCGACCTAAACAAAAAATGCCATCCCTACCAGTCAATTCATTCGATTAAAACGGATTAGTGAAGATCCAGAATTGTACAGAAGGCAGGCTACAGATTTAGAAAATAGGTTTCTTCAACGAGGGTACCCACCTCGAGTAATAGAAACAGCTTGAGCGAAGGTGGACGAAATGCTAAGGAGTGACCTAATATATAAAAAGAAAGAACATATAAAGAATGCCAACAGGTTCACTTTTGCCTTTAAAAACACTCCCATGAATGAGTTTATTAAAATAACTATTTCCAAGAACTGGTACGTGGTCCAGCAGGATAATGATCTATTCGAGGTTACCAAGGACAACCCCATAATCACGTATCGGAAGAACACTACAATACATGATTATTTTAATGGACGCAAGAGAAACAAAATGATCTCACACAACAGGTTAACTGCCCGACAGGAATATTTACCTGTGGGTCATGTTCTTTGTGTAAATTTAATGGCAAACGTAAACCAGCAAAACTGGGAGGTTATGATACAAACATCAAGCAGTTCTTTACATGTAGAACTTATTTTGTTGTCTACTGCCTTATCTGTACTTGTGGATATTTCTACATAGGGAAAACAATACGGCCCCTTTTCCATATCGTGAGAGAGCATCTGAGATCCCTTAGAACAGGAATAGGAGCCCCATGCCTTATTTCCCATATGCAAGAAACCCACAATAGCAATCCAGAGGCATTGACATTTTTTGCTATAGAAAGAATAGAAACTCTAGAGCGTGACAATACCAAACATCAAGAATTGTTAAGAAAGGAGGCGCAATGGATCCTCCGAACAAATGCCCGCTCGGCTTAAACGATAAATTTGAACTTAGCGCTCTTATTTAAATAAAATCCTTTATATTTACTAAAAAGAAGTAATAACACACGAGTATCTTCGTATGTACTTCATCTAGGATAGATTCGCAAGTAAGAAGTTTGATTTTTAATACTAGTTTTCATACTATCTTTATATATGATGTTGCACGTCGCAGGTGTTATTGTTTGTTGTTAGCTGTTTGTTGTTAGCTATTGTTTGTTGTTAGCTGTATCCATAGTAACCCTTACCTGTTATAAAACACACCTCTTACCCTATGTCATCAAGCACCGGCCTGACGAAGCACTTCTGTGCCTAAACGGTCCGCCGGCAGTTTGCATACCCCGTGTCTGATCCATCTGCTCCCCTGCATGTGAACCTGACTGTACTGCCAATCAATAAAGAAGCCCCTGATCTACTTACCTGGTGAGTGCTCCACATCATTCTTATGCATCTTAATCAATTAAATGCAATGTGTTTTATACCTAGTGAGGGGGTTGTGCATGACACAAAAAAAGAGAATCCTAGATATGCACTTTTTGTCAGGCCTGCATTACACAAAACATATAATCAGTCTTTTTAAACTAGTGATATGTCTATGACCAAACTGTTAGGTGCTGCATTTGATGGCATGTTGCAGTGGTGTAGCCAGACATTGTTTAGGGGGGGGGGGGGGGGGTTATACACACATTAATATCTTTAGTGCAGTTACATCCAGTGACATCCTTTCTGATCAGAGTTGGTCACCTTCCCTTGTGTGTATCCCTCTGCCCCAGAACAATTTCTTTCAGCCACAAGTCATCTCATTAGAACCTAGCAAACAAACATTTTAGGCTCCAAAAAATTACAGCACCCTCCTTACCTTTGCCCCACCTATAGTGCCACAAACAGCAATAATGTCCCCTTGGTGTCCCCCACAGGTAAGGTCAGTAGGTAAAAGTAGAGGAAGGGGTAGGTAGGTCTCTCAAATGATAGGTAGCTCCAGTAAGTAGACAGGTCCCCTAGTATGTAGTTTTCCTCACTAGGTACGTGCCACCAGTCAGGTCCATAAATATTGGGACATTGACACAATTCTAACATTTTTTGGCTCTATACACCACCACAATGAATTTGAAATGAAACGAACAAGATGTGCTTTAACTGCAGATTGTCAGCTTTAATTTGAGAGTATTTACATCCTAATCAGGTGAACACTGTAGGAATTACAACAGTTTGCAAATGTGCCTGCCGCTTGTTAAGGGACCAAAAGTAATGGGACAAAATAATAATCATAAATTAAACTTTCACTTTTTAATACTTGGTAGCAAATCCTTTGCAGTCAATTACAACATGAAGTCTGGAACGCATAGACATCACCAGATATTGCTGGGTTTCATCCCTGTGATGCTCTGCCAGGCCTCTACTGCAGCGGTCTTCAGTTCCTGCTTGCTCTTGAGGCATTTTCCCTTCAGTTTTGTCTTCAGCAAGTGAAATGCATGCTCAATCGGATTCAGGTCAGGTGATTGACTTGGCCATTGCAAAACATTTCACTTCTTTCCCTTTAAAAACTTTGAAATGTGCTTTGGGTCATTGTCCATCTGCACTGTGAAGCGTCGTCCAATGAGTTCTGAAGCATTTTGTTGAATATGAGTAGATAATATTGCCCAAAACACTTCAGCATTCATCCTGCTGCTTTTGTCAGCAGTCACATCATCAATAAATACAAGAAAAGCAGTTCCATTGGCAGCCATACATGCTTACGCCATGACACTACCACCACCATGCTTCACTGATGAGGTGGTATGCATAGAATCATGAGCAGTTCCTTTCCTTCTCCATACTCTTCTCTTCCCATCACTCTGGTACAAGTTGATCTTGGTCTCATCTGTCCATAGGATGTTGCTCCAGAACTGTGAAGGCTTTTTTATATGTTGTTTGGTAAACTCTAATCCAGCATTCCTGTTTTTGAGGCTCACCAATGGTTTACATCTTGTGGTGAACCCTCTGTATTCACTCTGGTGAAGTCTTCTCTTGATTGTTGACTTTGACACACATACACCTACCTCCTGGAGAGTGTTCTTGATCTGGCTAACTGTTGTGAAGGGTGTTTTCTTCACCAGGAAAATAATTCTTTGGTCATCCATCACAGTTTACCTTGGTATTCCGGGTCTTTTGGTGTTGTTGAGCTCACCGGTGCATTCCTTTTTTTAAAGAATGTTCCAAACTGTTGTTTTGGCCACGCTTAATGTTTTGGCAACCTCTCTGATGGGTTTGTTCAGTTTTTTCAGCCTAATGATGGCTTGCTTCACTGATAGTGACAGCTCTTTGGCTCTCATCTTGAGAGTTGACAGCAACAGATTCCAAATGCAAATAGCACACTTGAAATGAACTCTGGACCTTTTATCTACTCATCGTAATTGTGAAAATTAGAGAATAACACACACCTGGCCATGGAACAGCTGAGAAGCAAATTGTCCCATTACTCTTGTTCCCTTAACAAGTGGGAGGAACATATGCAAACTGTTGTAATTCATACACTGTTCACCTGATTTGGATGTAAATACCCTCCATAGTAAAGTTTTCGCTTCGTTTCAAATGCATTGTGGTGGTGTAGAGAACAAAAATTTTAGAATTGTGTTGATGTCCCAATATTTATGGACCTGACTGTAGTTTCCCCAGTATATGGGTGCCCCCAGTAGTTAGTTTCCCCAGTATAGGCCCTCAGTAGAATATCTGGGAAAGAACCGGCACTGTGTCCAGGACTCCTGGTCCAAATGGGTGCTCAGCAACTGAGGGCAGGACTCAATGCCCCATAGACATCAAATCCAGCAGAAGAAGAAGCGGCACTTCGGAGTAACAAAAAATAGCGTGGTTTATTCACCCATCCAAGTTACAGTGCTACGTTTCGGTCTTCACAATGAGACCTTTCTCAAGCCCTAGGCCCTCAGTAGGTAGTTCCCCCTGTACATAGGTCCCAGTAGGTAGGTTCCATCTGTAGAAAGCCTCGAGTAGGTAGCTTCCCCCTGTAGATAGGCCCCAGTAGATAGGTTCACCTTGTAGATATCCCCCAGTACGTCATTTTACCCTGTAGATAGGCCATAGTAGCTAGGTTCCTCCTGTAGATGCCTCCCCAGTAGGTAGTTTCTCCCTGTATATACCCCCCAAAGTATGTAGGTTCCCTCATTTGTTAGACCCCCAGTAGGTAGTTTTCCCCTTGAAATACCTCCATTAGGTAGATTCCCCCTGTAGATAGGACCCCTTGTAGGACTTAAAGCATCCCCGCCTTCGGGAAACGCATGTCATCCTACACTTGTGCATCCTGAAGAGACTTTCCAGACCGCTAGTGGCTGAAGGCCTCCTGCCTAGTACATGAGCACCACTTTTGTAGCGCTCAAACAAGTAAACCACCGCACAACTGAATGGCATCCTAAGGATTCTCATACAGTCAAGAAGGGCTCGGGGTAGGGTTGGGGGTTTAAACCGCATAGTACTCTACAATATGGCTTCCTAATGAATGCTGTAAAAAAAGTGTCTAAAAATAGGATATCTAAACCAATATCCCCATTATCTAGATCAATATCCATACTGATCATGCGCAGTCTACTGGATAGCTATAAGTACAGATCCACTTATGTAAAAAACATGTCATCCTTACATCAATGCAGTTTATATTTTCCATTTTATCCTGCCAGTAACTTTGTCCCTTTTAACCATCTACTATGCTTAAGAACATCACTATTTCCCAATTAATCATTAGTTTGGACTTTGTTTCCAAGTTTGTCTTCACTTTAACATTAGAGCTTAGTGAATGTAAAGTTATTTTAATTCAAATTTATTGTCTGCACAATGTAAATGATTCATTGTATATTCATGAGCAACAAAAATGCTACATATGGAGCTTTTCAATATTACTTATGACACATTAATCCATTAATATGTGGTAGCATTTCTTGCCCCAGTGCTTCCCCTCCAGTGAAATGTACTTTGCCCCTCAGCAAGGATTGCTCGTGTGACAAAAGAAAATCATGTTTTACAAGGACATGATGTTTGTGTAGCGTCCCTGGAATGTAATTAGGCCTGTAGACCACCAGAGCTTCAAACGCCCTTCATTGAGGATCCCTTCATCTTATTTGCTGGATATGTCTGGATTTCAAATTATTGCAATAATATTTTGCATTTGTGGCACTGGAACTGTCATTGGGGCGGTTGTCTCCAACGAGTGGAGAGTGACCAGCCGAGCCAGCTCTGTTATTACGGCCACTTGGGTGTTCCAGGGCTTGTGGATGAACTGTGCAGGGAATGCTTTGGGCGCATATCACTGTCGACCTCACTTAACCATTTTCCGTGTAGAAGGTAAGACGATCTACCATTCATTCCTTTGACATTTCAGGCATTTTTTTCCCCTTTATTTTATGTCTTCCAAGAAAACTTATGCCCAGGCGGTATAATATAACTGAATATCTTTAGAAGGAAAACTATAGCTGTATACTAGTGAACAATAATACAACAAACCAAAGTCAATCAAATTATTATAATTTTTAATAAATAAATAAGATATAATATTGTAACAATTATCTATTATTCTTTTGTTCCTGGCTTTTTCTGCTGGTTGCATTTTTAAGTGTGTGTTCAAATACTGTATGTTAGTTGTATCCGACATGTCAGACACAAGTGATGGAAAATGTTTGCCCTTTTTGCACCTGTCCCACAGGCCTGACAGAGAAACAAGGCATGCAACATTTCCCAGCAGTAAAACCTCACTGGACATAAAACCCAAAGGAAACTGTGGGATCTGTTTTATGATCAGCTTCTTTTTTCTCCCTAGTAGAAAAGAGTATAAAGGTTGGATGTATGTGAATCATTTACCCTTTAGGGACCCAGGTCTTTTTAGGACCAGAATTTTTTGATTTCCCCTATAGTTTTTAGTAAGCTTTCTTTTTACTGCATGCACAAATTATCATAAATAATGCTAAATATTACAAGATGTTACAGTCAAAATACTATATCATATGTGTAATTCTCAATGCTGCCTATTTTTTTACCATTTGTGTTCTCAAAAGTTAAGAATTTCTTTTTACTATTAATTATTTCTTCACTTCTTTTTATAGTCTGGACTTTTTAAATGGCATTTTATGGTCTGTAAATTGTTTGGATTCATGGGTCTGTTAACAACAGATTGAGGGGTAATTCTTGATGCCTGCTATAGGTTAAAATTTTCTATGTATTTTAGTAACAACATTAATCCTCATAAGCTATATAATGTCCTATTTGCCCGAAACGGAGGCCGCCACACCCCCTCCATAAAGCTCTATGGGAGAGTAGAAGATTGCCGAACGGCTCTCCCATAGAGCTTTAAGGAGAGGGTGTGGTGGCCTCTGCTTCGGGCGGGGGTCGTGACGCACTCCTGTGCTGGAGTACCATACAGGAGATTGCGGGGGACCCCAGTGATCGGACCCCTCGCCATCTAAAACCTTCGGATAGGGGATACATTTTTCTTCATGATACATATCCTTTAAATGTGTCCAATAATTAAGTAAATGCATTGTCCACAAACTCTGACTGTAATAATGCTATATGCTGTATCATAATGAGACACATTATTAGTGAAAAATATGGCAGTGTTCATTATAATTTTTGGGGAGACACAGTACTTAAGTATTGGGTTGCATCCACTGAGCAGCATCTCTACATAAAATTCTTTTAGATAAAAAAAAAACATGGTTTTTAGGTTTTACAATATAATGGTAAGTACAGACCTAGTGTCTATAGGTGCTGTTTATAGTGCTAGAACATTTTATAGTCATTTTATAGTTTTTGTTTTGTAACCATATGTAATTTTTTTTAACTGTCATATTTATTAGAGGTTTTTTTCCCCATAAACTGTAACAAAAGAAATCATACAAACTAAAGGCAGTTCCACAGACAGCAAATAAAGTACTAACAATGCTGAAGGCAGAGAAGTATATGCTGCACACAATCAATACATGATCAAGTAGCATATAAAAAAAACATATTCAAGATTGCCAGAGAACGGTAAGGATAAACCATAAGCATATAAAAAAATATTAGAGGAGAGCAAATACGGCCGACTCAGAAGACGGTAGCCCAATAGGACATACAAAGTAATAACCATGTGTAATTTTTTAATGATATGATGTATGTTAGCTTGCAGTGTGTGCAAAGATAATTACTGTATATACTGTATTCTGTTTGTAGCAATCACAACTGGCCAGGCTTTGCATGCTGTGCTCTGGCCTCTTTAGAGTTACAGGCCCGGCAAATCAGCAGCTGAGGAGGGGTATTTACATTCATTCTTAGCTTTCTGGTTCTTGACTTGCTTGATTTTAGTGTTGTATTTTTCAGTTCTGACTTGACAGTTTGATTTTGCCATGGCTTTGCAGTTCTGACCCGTTATCTAGTTTTTAGCCTTGTCCTGTCTGTCTTGTGATCTGTTTGTACTTATGGTAAGTTTTGTCCTGTCTAGTTTGTATCTGTTTCTTGAACCAGTATCCTGACCTGTTTCTGTTTTTGTCATCTTGGTATAGGTCCTGATCCATTGCTTCTCTTGCTTTGCCCTTTGCTTTGTGTGTTGTACTTCTGCCCAGTCATGTCTTTTACTTTTACTTGAACCTGTATTCTTACTTGTATTCTGACCTGGTTGTGTTTTGTACATCATCTCGGTATAGAAAAAAGTGAAGAGTATTTTCTCCGCATAAAACCTAACTTTTAATATGTTTCAAACAAAACCCACAGGGTTGGCTGATGTAGAAACCAGAGCTGGAGGGGACAAGTACCTAATAAAACCATAAAAGTAAAACAGGTACAAAATAATGCGTGAGAAATAAACCAGTGAACAATAGGAGCTAATCTCACCTTCTGTCATGGTGTCTGAGTCTGGTCAAAAGTGTCCAAAGGCTGTGTTCCACAGACCATTAAGTCTAGCGACACATATAAAAAGGAAAGGAAAAAAGAAAAACAGGCAAGGGAATGGCAGTATGCATGGTGTGGGCTAAACCTGCTTATGCAGTAAACCAGCAGGGCACAGCATTCTCTGTCCCACTTCATACATTCTTTCTCGAGTATCCCAGCCATACCACTGCTCCTGCAAGAACTGATCGGTATTCACACTCTCTGGCACCTCCCCCTTTAGGGTCAGCATGTAGTCCCCCAACCTCAAAACAGGCCTGAACACAGACCTTCTAGGGGCACCCAACTTTTTTCCCCACTCCTCTCGAACCGGAGACGAGGGGCCACACACTCTAAACCCATATAGGAATTCAAAGGAGAAGAAGCTAGTGGATTCCCGCAGACCCTCCCTAAAAGAGAAGGGAAGATGAAACAGGAATCGCCCCCCGTTCCCCACCTGTGACTCCACACACTCTTCCTGCATACATATTGGATCTTGAGGCTGGGCTGTTCCTGACACAGACAGACAATCACTCACTCTCTGCCCTGCTTTACTGTCAGGTGGCCCCCCCACATTCTCACATGGCATCTCTGGCATCCCTGGTTCTGGCACAGACTCATTCTGCCCTATCTCCCAGTGGCACTGCCCCTTTCTGGCTTCAAACGGCACCACACACGCCTCTGGTTCTGGCGCAAACACGCTCTACCCTACCTCCCAGTGACATGGTCCGCTCGCACTCCCAGCTGGCACCTCATGCATCTATGGTTCAGGCTCAGACTCATATTCATTCTGCCCTCCCTTCCAGGGAAACAACCTTGGTGCATTCTCACAGGGCATATCATACATCCCTGCTACCTCAATCTCCCCAGGCTCTGGCACAGCCGGGTACACATGCTTATTCTGGCCTCCCTCACTTGGAGACAGACTAGGCACATTCTCACAGGGTATCTCATACATCCCTGCTACCACAATCTCCCCTGGCTCTGGCACAGCCGGGTACACATGCTTATTCTGTCTTCCCTTAACTTGGAGACAGACTAGGCACATTCTCACAGGGCATCTCATACATCCCTGCTACCACAATCTCCCCTAGCTCTGGCACAGCCGGGTACACATGCTTATTCTGGCCTCCCTCACTTGGAGACAGAGTAGGCACATTCTCACAGGGCATCTCATACATCCCTGCTACCACAATCTCCCCGGGCTCTGGCACAGCCGGGTACACATGCTTATTCTGGCCTCCCTCACTTGGAGACAGAGTAGGCACATTCTCACAGGGCATCTCATACATCCCTGCTACCACAATCTCCCCTGGCTCTGCCAAAGCTGGGTACACCTGTTCACTCAGGCCTTCCTCCCAGCAGGTTAGGCCATTTAAACCTCCACACTCTGCTCTTCCCATAGCAGGACTCCTATGTGGTGGGGGTTGGTCATAGGTATCATCATCTGGCACATACTGAGATAACAATTTACCCAAGTCAGTACCTAGTAATACATTTGTAGGCAGGTAATCAGCCACCCCAACATCTCTGAGACCCTTCTCCGCTCCCCAGTCCAAATACACCCGTGCCATTGGCACTGCGGGACGTACTCCTCCAATTCCTCCGACTGCTAAAGTCTGTCCCGAAATAAAGTCCTTAGAACTCACCAGCTCTGGCCGCACAAGAGTCACATCTGCACCAGTGTCTCGCAGTCCGACAGTTAACCGACCGTTTACTGTGACTGGTTGCATATTATTCAAATTGGCACTGCCCTTGGCTCGGGAAACAAACAAAACAGAAGTTGGTAATCCTGAGGGATGCCCAGCTCCAGTGGAGGGTCTAGGCAGTAATCCTGAGGGAAGCCCCTCAACGGTAGATGGTGTAGGCCTCCTTTTCTCCGGGCATGTAGAACTCATGTGCCCAACTTTATTGCACACATAACATCTGCGGTTATCCCCAGGTATAGCGGTGGTACCAGCTCCCACTCTCCTTGTCGTAGAAGCTGGTGCATAAGAAGGCACAGTAGGCTGGGTGATGGGTCGTGGTGCAGGGGTCCTCCATCCTTTGGTAAATCCTCTGACCCGGTCTGTGGATGCCCGGTTGGCAGTGTGGAAATCTGCCATCTCCCCAGCGTACAATGCTGTTTTGGGTTCCCAGTCCAGCAGCCATTTCTGTACGTCTGCAGGACATAGCTGTAAAAACTGATCCTTGGTGATTAGATCCACCAGGCTTTCAAAGGTGTTAATCTCCAGCCCTCTGTTCCACTGTCCAAATGCTGTGGTCAGGTTTCCCACAAGAGCGGTGTAACTTTCGGTGGATTTCTTCTGCAAAGTCCTGAATTTCTTTCGGTACACCTCAGGGGTAAGGTTGTACCATTTCTGCAGAGAAGCCTTAATGGCATCATAGTCCTGGTCAGATTCTGCTGGCAACTCTGCAAATGCTTCCAGTGCTGGACCTCTGAGACCAGGGGTGAGGTACTTTGCCCATTGGTCTCTCGGCAGCTGAAATTGGCGGCAAACTTATTCAAAACTGCGCAGAAAAATATCCAGATCCCCATTTTTATCCAGGGTTGGAAAGTTCTCTGCCCGGGGTCTGGGTGCGGAAGAGTCTCTCGTGCCAACAGTGATAGGGGAGGCAGTCCCCCTTTCCAACTCTGCCAGTCTCAGTTCATGTTCTCTGTTTGCCTGCCGCTCCTCTCTCTCTCAGCCTGGCGTTCCGCGGCTTGGCGATCTGCGGCCTCTCTTTCTCTCTCAGCCTGCCACTTTGCTCGCTCCTCATATTGATGAATTAGCTGCAGCCGTACATTAATGTCCGTAGGGTCCACATATTTTAAAACAGTTTGCAAATAATATTCCAAGGGATCTGTAGATCGTGGTGCATCATTGAGGACAGCTGCAGGTATCTCCTCAGTAATTCTGCCTTCCGCAGCAGTATTGCAGACCCTCTGGGCAGCTTGTTGGGTATCATAGTCCTCCAATGCTTGTATAAGTTCCTCTTTTTTCCCCCGACAGGGGATCAGTCGTTCTCGGCAAAGCTGCTCCAGAGCACTCCTGGACTGTGCTTGGTATGAATCCATTTTGCAGTTCAGCCAAACAAAAGATAGGACAGAAAAACAAAGAAGGGGTTGTGGTGAAACTTATTTAAATGTACTGAGTTCCGCCTTTGGAAATTGAGGACAATTTCTTTTAGTGCCTGGATTCGTAAATCTAGCACACTAAAATCTGGTAAAATATCCCACCGCTATGCCACCAGTTTGTCACGAACCGTGACGTGCGGGTGGAAGGGTTATCTCTAAAATCACTATTTGTCTGCACTAGACCGAAAATAATGATACATAATCCCTCTTACACCACCTAATTAAATCGCTGCCACCACCTGTCAATCTCAAGCCGACAGGAAGCTATCAATCCAATCTGGATATGCTACAATTCCCAAATATAATCTACTATCCCCAGTAGTATATAAAAACAGGAAAAAGATAAATCCAAATATTTACTGTAGCCGAACAGGCACGTTAATTTAAGACTATAACTTCAATCTCTCCAAGGACAATGTACGTCCGTTTTACCAGACATAAGGCGGTACTTAATAAATGAATGATTTATTATGAAAGAAAAATATTCACAGTACATATAAAAACAGATATTAACAAGACAAAGTTTGACCACACAGAAAATAAAATAAAAGGGAAAAAAACATAGAACCCTTACTTACAGAAAGCTACAGAGGTCTATCCCATGGGGTCTGGTATGAAATGGCGTCTGGCATCAAAAATTAGATCTCGTCCCCCATGCAAGCGCGCCTAGTCCCCCCCAGGTCTGTAGTTTTATACCCTGCTATGGACAGGAGACACCTCTATGTTCAGCCCCTGGGCAGGACAAAGAGGAGAGATAGATTCTGCCCCCTTCCTCCTGATAACCTTATGCCCAAAGAATAGGAAATTACCCCTATCTTTTCTCATGGGTAAGGCACCCACATCATTTTGTTATATTTGGGTTCTCCATCATATCCTCTTTCTAGGGGTACCTGACATGACCCCCTTATTGTGTATGATTTACCCAGTGCATACAGTTCGGGCAGGAATCAATACCCAAGGGTCACGTGAGGACTCATCTTAAAGGTATTATGATGGAGAATCTAACCGTATAATATAGGGCTGCATACATACTACCCTGACCCCCATATTTCATATTTGGAAGATCAACTGATCTATTGACATCAGGCCTTGGAGTCTGCTTGGCTGTTAAGGTGTTACCTTTCCTGTCATAGAGCAGCTGTGTTAATGAACCCCCTGCTAGGATTAGTCACACCTATACCCAGGCTAGATAGACATGTAGGCTCCATGGTGCCCTGATCAAAAGAGAATGAATTGCCCCTCACTGGCCACTGGATGCTATTGCTCAGATTGTCATCTCCGGACAGTTAGACCAAACAGAAGGGATTCTTTGAAATGTTCAGCGATGCAGATAGGTGTGTAATGGAATTAACAGTGTGCATACCGATGAAATTTGGCAGACCATGTACCTCCAGTAATGAATGACAAGCAATCACAATGCAACATGAATACATATTTTGCTATGGTATATAACAGGGGTGCTCCAGGGAAGTTAAGAAAAGTAAAAATGCCCCAAAGCCACCACAATACCTGTTCTGTGTCCCCTGTAGTTATCCATGTGATTTTGCCAGCTACTGAGGCTCCTGTTGTCTCCTGAATATTCTTTTTCCTTGCTTGCAGCCCTGACTACAACTTCCAGAAACCAGTGTAGGTTTGTGTAATGGCTGCCAGCCAATTGCTTTTGCAATCTGTGTGCATGATGTGTTCTTGTAAACTGTACATGTCTTTTCTTTCAAACTATCCTTCCCCCTAGCAATAAATCATGATATTGTCTGAATGGCAACAGTCAGTGATTAAATCTACAGCAGGAAAAGAGCAGCATTATGTGTTGAGGAGACTGGGCTGCCGGCAAGATCCTAACACAGGGAGAGGGAGGGAAGGTATGGCTTTGAAGCCAGAAATCATATGGTGTTTGTCTTCCAGGAGGGTGGGGGCTAGTCTCAGTGAGGGCTTTGCACAAAGACATGGTGGATCTGATAATAACATCTTTCACTCCCTGCATGTAAGTGACAGCTGAAAGAAGGAAACTGCTCTGCATAGCTATTGATAGCTGAATGATATTTAGACAAATACATAGGCTGGTGAGAGGGAAAGGATGGGCTATGGGTTTAGTTCCCTGGAGAACCCCTTTAAGGACCAGGCCAATTTTCATTTTTGCTTTTCGTTTTTCCTCCTCTCCTTTTAAAATCCATAACTCTTATTTTTTTTACCTACAGACCCATATAAGGGCTTTTTTTTTGCACTAATAATTGTACTTTGTAGTGATATCTTTCATTTTACCATAAAATGTACAACGCAACCAAAAAAATATTATTTGCTGGTGTAAATTAAATAGAAAACTGAAATTTGGCAACTTTTGGGGGGTTTGTTTTTTTACGCACTTTATGGTAAAAATTATACATTATCCTTATTCTGTAGGTTAATTCAATTAAAACAATATCCATTTTATATCTTTTTTTTATAATTGTACTATTTAAAAAAAATTCTAACTTTTTTTAACCCGTACAGGACCCAGGGCGTATGGATACGCCCTGTGTACCTGGGTCTCAAGGACCCAGGGCGTACCTGTACGCCCGTGGACATTTCGGTCCCCGCCGCGCGCCGGGCGGGGACCGGGGTGGCTGCTGATATCAATCAGCAGGCACCCCGCGCAAATGCCCAGGGGGGTCATCAGACCCCCCCATGTCGGCGATCGGCCAAATCGCAAGTGAATTCCCACTTGCGATTTGCGCCGATTCCGGGTCATACGGGTCTATGATGACCCAGAATATAAGGGGGCTCACGGTTAGCTAAGACACCCACGATCCCTCTGAAGGGATAGGAGTGAGGTGGCCGGGGTGCCACCCCTCCTATCCCTGTTATTGGTGGTCTAGACGCGACCACCAATAGCAGATCAGGGGCGGGGTGGTTAACTTTCGTTTTCCCCGTTTTGCCCACCCACAATAGGCGGGGCAGGACGGGGAAATGACAGAGGACCGGTGTGAGGTGGTTTTTTGCGCCCCCGTAGATCCATACGTCCGCTCCTCCCCCAGCTCTCCGAACATTTCCGAAGCTAGAACTGGGGGAGGGCAGAGCAAGGGGAGAGAGAAGGTCCACGCCCCCTCCCTCATCTCCCCTTCCTGAGCTCGGCTGGACGCAGATCTCTACGACACGCCCCCTCCCTGAGGACATAGATCGCCACGGCAGGTCCCTCCCTCATCTCCCCTCCCTGAGGACGTAAATCTCCACGGCAGGTCCCCTCTCTCATCTGTCCTCCCTGAGGACGTAGAGCAGTGCTCCCAATGAGCTCTATGTGTAAAGGGGGACATACTGCATGGGCTAAAGGGGGACATTTAGCCTGTGCAGTATGTCCCCTTTTAGCCCGTGCAGTATGTCCCCCTTTAGCCCGTACAGTATGTCCCCCCTTTAGCCCCTGCAGTATGTCCCCCTTTAGCCCCTGCAGTATGTCCCCCATTACACATATGGCTCATTGGGAGCACTGCTCTACGTCCTCAGCTTGGGGAGATGAGGGAGGGGACTTGCCATGGCGATCTATGTCCTCAGGGAGGGGGCGTGCCATAGAGATCTGCGTCCAGCCGAGCTCAGGGAGGGGAGATGAGGGAGGGGGCGTGAACCTCCTCCCTCCCCTTGCTCTGCCCTCCCCGAGCTCTAGCTTCGGAAATGTTCGGAGAGCTGGGGGAGGAGCAGACGCATGGATCTACGGGGGCGCAAAAAACCACCTCACACCGGCACCGAAGATCCACTTACCTGTCGGTGGAGGCTGCGGGACGGGATCGGCTGCGGTGATCGGCGCGGGTGGCGATGTTGTGCAGCAGAAGAGGACGGCTCCCTGGATCCGACGGAAGCCGGTAAGTTGCCTAGCAACATCTGGAGGGTTACAGTCTGAGACTATAGCCCTCCAGATGTTGCAAAACTACAACTCCCAGCATGCCCAGATAGCTGTTTGGGCATGCTGGGACTTGCAGTTTTGCAACAGCTGGAGGTTTACAGTGATCTCTATACTGCCCTCTAGATCTTGCAAAACTACAACTCCTAGCATGCCCACACAGCAGTTTGCTGTCTGTGCATGCTGGGATTTGTAGTTTTGCAACATCTGGAGGTCCATAGTTTGGAGATCACTGTGCACTGGTCTCTAACTTTAGCCCTCCAGATGTTGCAAAACTGCAAATCTCAGCATGCCCAAACAGCAAACAGCTGTCTCGGCATGCTGTGAGTTGTAGTTGCGTACCTCCAGCTATTGCATAACTACATCTCCCAGCATCAGTACATGCTGGGAGTTGTAGTTTTGCAACAGCTGGAGGCACACTGGTTGGAAAATACTGAGTTAGGTAACAGAACCTAACTGAAGGTTTTCCAACCAGTGTGCCTCCAGCTGTGGCAAAACTACAACTTCCAGCATGCACGGTGTCAGTACATGCTGGGAGTTATAGTTTTGAAACAGCTGGAGGTTTGTCCCCCCATGTGAATGTACAGGGTACATTCACACGGCAGGTTCACAGTAAGTTTCCTGCTTCAAGTATGAGCTGCGGCAAATTTTCTGAGCGGGAAGCTCACTGTAAACCTCCGCCAGTGCGAATGTACCCTAAAAACACTACACTAACACATAATAAAGGGTAAAACACTACATATACACCCCTTACACTGTCCCCCCAATAAAAATGAAAAACTTATCGTGCAGCAGTGTTTCCAAAACGGAGCCTCCAGCTGTTGCAAAAAAACAACTCCCAGCATTTCCGGACAGCCACTGACTGTCCAGGCATGCTGGGAGTTTAGCTACAGCTGGAGGCACCCTGTTTGGGAATCACTGGCGTAGAATACCCCTATGTCCACCCCTATGCAACCCCTAATTTAGTCCTTAAATGCGCATGGCGCTCTCTCACTTCGGAGCCCTGTCACATTTCAAGGAAACCGTTTAGGGCCACATATGGGGTATTTCCGTACTCGGGAGGAATTGCACTACAAATTTTGGGGGGCTTTTTCTCCTTTTACTCCTTATGAAAAGGAAAAGTTGGGGGCTACACCAGCCTGTTAGTGTAAAAAAAAAAAATATATATTACACTGACATGCTGGTGTTGCCCCATACTTTTTATTTTCACAAGTGTTAAAGGAAAAAAGGACCCCCAAAATTTGTAACGCAATTTCTCCTGAGTGCGGAAATACCCCAGATGTGGGCGTAAAATGCTCTGTGGGCGCACAACATGGCTCAGGAGTGAGAGCGCACCATGTACATTTGAAGTATAAATTGGGGATTTGCACAGGGGTGGCTGATTTTACAGCGGTTCTGACATAAACGCAAAAAAAGAAATACCCACATGTGACTCCATTTTGGAAACGACACCCCTCACGGAACGTAACAAGGGGTATAGTGAGCCTGAACACCCCACAGGTGTTTAATGAAAATTCTTCAAAATGCTCAGAAGAGAAGGAGCGCCATTGGGATTTTGAAGAGAAAATTTGTCCGGAATTGAAGGCCACGTGTGTTTACAAAGCCCCCATAGTGCCAGAAAAATTTACCCCCCCCCCCCACATGTGACCCATTTTGGAAACTACACCCCTCACGTAATGTAATAAGGGGTACAATGAGCATTTACGCCCCACAGGTGTCTGACAGATTTTTGGAACAGTGGTCCGTGAAAATGAAAAATGTAATTTTTCATTTGCACAGCCCACTGTTCCAAAGATCTGTCAAACCCCAGTGGGGTGTAAATACTCACTGCACCCCTTATTAAATTCTGTGAGGAGTGTAGTTTCCAAAATGGGGTCACATGTGGGGGGGTTCCACTGTTCTAGCACCACGGGGGCTTTGTAAACGCACATGGCCCTTCTATTCCAACCAAATTCTGTCTCCAAAAGATCAATGGCGCTCCTCCTCTTCTGAGCATTGTTGTGCGACAGCAGAGCACTTGACATCCACACATTGGGTATTTCCATACTCAAAAGAAATGGGGTTACAAATTTTGGGGGTCATTTTCTCCTATTACCCCTTGTAGAAATGTAAAATATGGGGGAAAACCTGCATTTTTGTGAAATTTTTTTTTTTTTCATTTACACATCCGACTTTAACAAAAAGTCGTCAAACACCTGTGAGGTGTTAAGGCTCACCGTACCCCTTGTTGCATTCCTTGAGGGGTGTAGTTTGCAAAATAGTAGGCCATGTGTTTTTTTTATTTTATTTTATTTTTTGCTGTCCTGGCACCATAGGGGCATCCTAAATGCAACATGCCCTCCAAAAACCATTTCAGCAAAATTTGTTTTCAAAAGCCAAATGTGACTCCTTCTCTTCTGAGCATTGTAGTGCACCAGCAGAGCACTTGACGTCCACACATGGGGTATTTTCATACTCAGAAGAGATGGGGTTACAAATTTTGGGGGGCATTTTGTCCTATTATGCCTTGTAAAAATTTAAAATTTGGGGGAAAACTAGCATTTTAGTGAAAAAAATTATAATAATTTACACATTCAACTTTAACAAAAAGTTGTGAAACACCTGTGGGGTGTTAAGGCTCACTGTACCCCTTGTTGCGTTCCTTGAGGGGTGTAGTTTCCAAAATAGTATGCCATGTGGGTTTGTTTGCTTTTTTTGCTGTTCTGGCACCATAGGGGCT
This sequence comes from Hyla sarda, assembly GCF_029499605.1. Classification (NCBI taxonomy): domain Eukaryota; kingdom Metazoa; phylum Chordata; class Amphibia; order Anura; family Hylidae; genus Hyla; species Hyla sarda. Next base: position 156,581,746 of record NC_079190.1, read on the forward strand.
TCCTAAATGCGACAAAAAACATTTCAGAAAAACTCACTCTCCAAAATCCCACTGTCGCTCCTTCTTTTCTGAGCCCTCTACTGCGCCCGCCAAATACTTGACATACACATATGAGGTATTTCCTTACTCAAGAGAAATTGGGTTACACATTTTAGGAAGATTTCTCTCCTTTTACCCCTTGTAAAAATTCAAAAACTGGGTCTACCAGAACATACGAGTGTTAAAAATGAAGATTTTGAATTTTCTCCTTCAATTTGATCCTATTCCTGTGAAATACCTAAAGGGTTAACAAACCTTTTGAATGTCATTTTGAATACTTTGAGGGGTGCAGTTTTTATAATGGGGGGGTATCATTTGTGGGGTATTTCTAATAAGAAGACCCTTCAAATCCACTTCAAAACAGAACTGGTCCCTGTAAAACTTCGATTTTGAAAATTTTGTGAAAAATTGGAAAATTGCTGCTGAACTTTGAAGCCCTCTGATGTCTTCCAAAAGTAAAAACATGTCAACTTTATGATGCAGTCATAAAGTAGACATGTTGTATATGTGAATCAATATATAATTTATTTGGAATATTCATTTTCCTTGTAAGCAGAGAGCTTCAAAGTAAAAAAAATGCTAAATTTTCAATTTTTTCATCACATTTTTGAATTTTTCACCAAGAAATTATGCAAGTATCGACAACATTTAACCACTAACATAAAGTAGAATATGTCACGAAAAAACTATCTCGGAATCAGAATGAAAGGTAAAAACATCCCAGAGTTATTAATGCTTACAGTGAAAGTGGTCAGATGTTCAAAAAATGGCCGGGTCCTACAGTGAAAATTAGCTGGGTCCTTAACCCCTTAAGGACCGGGGGTTTTTCCGTTTTTGCATTTTCGTTTTTTGCTCCTTACCTTTAAAAAATCATAACTCTTTCAATTTTGCACCTAAAAATCCATATGATGGCTTATTTTTTGCGCCACCAATTCTAATTTGTAATGACGTCAGTCAATTTGCCCAAAAATCTACGGTGAAATGAAAAAAAAATCATTGTGCGACAAAATTGAAAAAAAAAGCAGTTTTGTAACTTTTGGGGGCTTCCGTTTCTACGTAGTACATTTTTCGGTAAAAATGACACCTTATCTTTATTCTGTAGGTCCATACGATTAAAATGATACCCTACTTATATAGATTTGATTTTTTCGGACTTCTGGAAAAAATCATAACTACATGCAGGAAAAATTGTCATCTTCTGACCCCTATAACTTTTTTATTTTTCCGTGTATGGGGCGGTATGAGGGCTCATTTTTTGCGCCGTGATCTGAAGTTTTTAACGGTACAATTTTTGCATTGATAGGACTAATTGATTGTTCATTTTTAAATGATATAAAAAGTGACCAAAAATGCACTATTTTGGACTTTGGAATTTTTTTGCGCGCACGCCATTGACCGAGCGGTTTAATTAATGATATATTTTTATAAGTCGGACATTTCCGCACGCGGTGATACCATATATGTTCATTTTTCTTTTTATTTACACTGTGTTAATTTTTTTATTGGAAAAGGGGGGTGATTCAAACTTTTAATAGGGGAGGAGTTAAATGATCTTTATTCACTTTTTTTTTTCACTTTTTTTTTGCAGTGTTATAGGTCCCATAGGGACCTATAACACTGCACACACTGATCTTCTATGCTGATCACTGGTTTCTCATAAGAAACCAGTGATCAACGATTCTGCCGCATGACTGCTCATGCCTGGATCTCAGGCACTGAGCAGTCATTCGGCGATCGGACAGCGAGGAGGCAGGTAGGGGCCCTCCCGCTGTCCTGTCAGCTGTTCGGGATGCCGCGATTAGCCGCGGCTATCCCGAACAGCCCGACTGAGCTAGCCGGCCACTTTCGGTTTCACTTTTAGCCGCGCGGCTCAGCTCTGAGCGCGCGGCTAAAGGGTTAATAGCGCGCGGTGCCGCGATCGGCGCTGCGCGCTATTAGAGGCGGGTCCCGGCTTCACTATGACGCCGGGCCCGCCGTGATATGACGCGGGGTTACTGTGTAACCCCGCGTTATATCAGGAGAGCAGGTCCAAGGGCGTACCTGTACGCCCTTGGTCCTTAAGGGGTTAAGGGGTTAAACAAAATTGATATGCATAAAATTGTCCTTTTTTGACCCTTATAACATGTTTATTTTTCCGTATACACGGATGTATGGGGGTTCATTTTTTTGCTCCATGATCTGTAGATTTTATCGGTAAAATTTTTGTTCTGATGGGACTTTTTGATCGCTATTTATAATTTTTTTTCCAATATATGATGTGATTAAAAATCAGTATTTTCAGATGGTGAGTTGGACACTTTCCATAGTGATGAGGACTAAAGAAAATTCAAATATGAGGACGCAACTAATTCCAACACTCCCATTTGTTCTTGAAGCATAACAGCTGGTAACATTTTTCCCTGATCTCCCTCTAGAGTAAAGAATGAAATGATTTCTGTCTTGTTAATCTGATAGAATCCCATTAGTTTAATGTAAATATACTGTTCTTTATTTTACTTTTCCAGTCATCAGTATAAAGGTGGCTCGGTATAATGCTCTGACTAGTATGACAAACTACAATCTATGTACAGTGTTATGTAATAAGCTGGTGCTATTTGAAAAATAGAAATAATTCACAGTCAGTTGTTTCTATTATAGTAAAAGAAGGCACATAGTAATGGCTCCAGAGACCATAAGGTTAAGGATGGCAATTCCCTGTATGATATATTCATATCAGTTTAGGATTTTACCTGTTATCAATACTATTACACACTAAAACCAGCTTCACTGGTGCACTCAATATATTCCAACATGTCTAAAGTTTTGATTGCTGGCGGTCTGGGTAACCAGCAGGGCATTGTATCTATTTTGCTCAGATCTCCTTAGAAAGCTACACATGTGGTGTATGGATTCAATGTTGAGCACATTTGCCCTTTCATTTTTACAATCTGTCAGTGTATGGGCGGGGGGTCTCAGCTGTCATACCCACAACAATCAAAACTTGTGCTATTATGACATGTAAGAAGTTTGTAGAAATGTTATAGAGTACCTGTCATTTAAAAAAAACTTTTGACGTGTGCTAGCGACATGTCAAAAGTTTTAATCGGTGGGAGCCTAAGTGTTTAGACCTCCATCGATTAGGAAAATGAGCCAGGAGGTCTGCGCTGCTGCGTGCTCCTCTATCTGCTCTGTGTCACGTGATTGAGACACACTCCATAGACTTACATTGCAAGTATGTCTCTTATGACATGACCTGTGACCTGAGCATGAACTTCACCTGCCTTGTTTCCTGATTGGTGAAGGTCTGAACACTAGGACATGTCAAAGGTTTTTCCAAATGACAGTGGCCATTAAAAGCTTACCTGTTGCTTCCAAAGATTTTTAAACCTGCATGGTTTTGTTAGATTAACAAGGTGACGAGGCGATTGTAGTGCTCTCACTTCTGTTATTGAGGCACTGTGAGTCCACTCCAATGAACATAGTAATTGTTTATTGTTTCAGCAGACGGGACCAGAACTTAGCTGTTTGCCAGTATTACTTACAACTGGACTTCCTTTACCTTACTTCCCTGGCCAAACAAAACACATACTCTTCCCTGCTATGCTATGACATAGAGTTGGAGAATGTGCACTGGACGGAACAGGCTGCACTGTGCTTGGGGGTGATTTACACACAATGGTACTATAGAAAAGCATGTAGAGGGGGAAGGTGTTACTGATATGCTGGGTGTACACAGTACTATTTAGCAAAAAGGAAAGAAGCATTAGCAGAAGGATCACAGCAAGTATAGGGTTAAACTTTTGTGTTTGGTGAGGTCCCCACATGGTGTGCTAAGATGTCAGCTCCAGGTAATGCCCTTTAAATATAAGTTTACTTAAAAACACTACTAACCTTGCCTTGCTTTACATTTAGGTCACTGCAGGACCTGATATTATATTGAGTAATGTGCAATAATATACAGTATAAATTATATAGATTAACCTGTGAAATATCCTATATGACATGTATTAAGGCTTATATATTTGAAATACTACCATCACAAGGAATACTGAGGGGTTCTCATACATGGTTATATGTATTTTATGGGGGTCAAGACTGTCTTTGTCTTTAAGATGCTTGTAAATAGAGGTTAAATAAAATTTGGAAAGGTATACTGTCTTCCATACATGAAATTAGGGGTAGCAGATTGTAGGTTTGAGAAGGAAATTTTAGCAATCTGGTGGAGACATTCTTGGGAAACACTTGCTGTGTGGGGCAGTATGTCCTTTCATAGCAAAGGCAGGACTGAATCGCTCACCATGACACCTTCTTACTCAAACCCAAAAATCATCGTATCCCAAACAGGGATCCATTCCTAAAGATAATATGGTTCCAGTCAGGGTTGAAGTCCTAGGAAAAATGTGTGGAAACTCAAGGGCTGGTCCTGCAGGACTCCTACTAATGGGAACAGTGTTCCTGCTGAGGAAAAAGTGCAGGAACTCAGTTTCCATGCATTCTTGCAGGGCTTAAAGGGGTACTCCGGAGGAAAACTTTTTTTTTTTTTTAAATCAACTGGTGCCAGAAAGTTAAACAGATTTGTAAATTATTTCTATAAACATTTTTTTTATACTTCTAGTACTTATTAGCTGCTGAATACTACAGAGGAAATTCTTTTCTTTTTGGAACACAGAGCTCTGCTGACATCTCTGTCCATTTTAGGAAATGTCCAGAGTAGAAGAAAATCCCCATAGCAAACATATGCTGCTCTGGACAGTTCCTAAAATGGACAGAGAAATGCACTGTGGTAATGATGTCAGCAGAGAGCTCTGTTTTCCAAAAAGAAAATAATTTCCTCTGTAGTATTCAGCAGCTAATAAGTACTAGAAGGATTAAGATTTTTTAATAGAAGTAATTTACAAATCTGTTTAACTTTCTGGTACCAGTTGATTTAAAAATAAAGTTTTCCACAGGAGTACCCCTTTAAGCCCTGGTTTTAGTCCAAATTTCTAGTTCATCGTAGGCAATTGTCCGAAACTACCTTCCTGGTTCTTTCAGTGGGAATTATGTACCCTCAAACTCCGTAATCTGGACAACGTTTTTTGAGTGCACGCTAGTGTCATGTCTAGCAGTCAACCATCCCTCACCAAGAGGTACACTATCCAAAAAATTGTCTCTGAGAGCCTTTCATAGGGCAGCTAGGGAAGCACTTTTATGCCCTGTTGTGACAAGACCCAGTGTCTAATCACGCCACACCCAGGGCCGGATTAACATAGGGGTGGATGGAGCTGCCGCTCCAGGCCCCTACATGAAAATAGGCCCAATGGCCTGCACAGACGGCCCGCATAGGCCGCCCGGCAGCCGCGATAAATATGATAACAGAAAAAGAGGGCCGGCCCTGCTTCTTACTTGGGGCCCTGGGTCACTGCAGGCCGCTGCAGCACTGTTTTCTTTTAATAAATAGTTATCCTCCGGCCCTTTAAGGTTAGTGCAGGGGCCGTGGCCGCAATGCCTCTCTGGGAAGAGAGCCGAGGGATGCTCCTCCCCCTCCCCCCACACTCCTCTGTGTGCAGGCTGCAGCCCTATTGGAGCAGGCAGGTGCTTTGCTTCCTGTTCCATTGCTGACTACATCACCTGCCCGCGCCGAAGGGGAAAAGGAAGACTTCCCCTGCCCACCGCTGCGGCCCTCCATACAACAGGTAATTTTCTGGGAGGAAAAGGTTGAGGGGCAAATTGCTGTTTGGGGGGTCAGTGGGAGTTAAATGGGCAATTTCTTAATGTTTCCTGACCAGGGGGCCTCCAGCAGTTTTAAAAATACAACTCCCAGCATGCCTTTGGCTGTCCAGACATGCTGGGAGTTGTAGTTTTGCAACACTTTATCTATCTATCTCCTATCTATCTATCTACCTATCTATCTCTCATATCTATCTATCTCATATCTATCCATCTCATATCTATCTCCTATCTATCTATCTATCTATCTATCTATCTATCTAATTTCTATCTTATATCTCAGTGTTTGCTGACCATGGTGCCTCCAGCTGTTGCAAAACTATAACTCCCAGCATGCCTTTGGCTGCCCAGACATGCTGGGAGTTGTAGTTTTGCAACACTTTATCTATCTATCTATCTATCTATCTCCTATCTATCTCATATCTATCTATCTATATCATATCTATCTATCTCATATCTATCAATTTCTCATATCTATCTATCTATCTCATATCTATCTACCTATCTATCTATCTATCTATCTATCTCCTATCTATCTCAGTGTTTTCTGACCATGGTGCCTCCAGCTGTTGCAAAACTATAACTCCCAGCATGCCTTTGGCTGTCCAGACATGCTGGGAGTTGTAGTTTTGCAACACTTTATCTATCTCCTATCTATCTATCTATCTATCTATCTATCTATCTCATATATATATATATATATATATATATATATCTCATATCTATCAATTTCTCATATCTATCTATCTATCTCAGTGTTTGCTGACCATGGTGCCACCACTCCCAGCATGCGTTTGGCTTTCCAGGCATGCTGAAAGTTATAGTTTAGCAACACTGGCACCCGGCACCCGGGTTAGGAAACACTGATCTATCTATGTATCTAATATCTATATTATATCTGTGTTTCCAATATACCAGTGTACCCAGTATACCAGTGTACCCAATATACCAGTGTACCCAGTGATACAGTGTAACCAATATACCAGTGTACCCAATATACCAGTGTACCCAGTGATACAGTGTACCCAATATACCATTGTACCCAATATACCAGTGTACCCAATATACCAGTGTACCCAGTGATACAGTGTACCCAATATACCATTGTACCCAATATACCAGTGTACCCAGTGATACAGTGTACCCAATATACCAGTGTACCCAATATACCAGTGTACCCAGTGATACAGTGTACTCAATATACCAGTGTACCCAGTGATACAGTGTACCCAATATACCAGTGTACCCAATATACCAGTGTACCCAGTGATATAGTGTACCCAATATACCCAATATACCAGTGTACCCAGTGATACAGTGTACCCAATATACCAGTGTACCCAATATACCAGTGTACTCAGTGATATAGTGTACCCAATATACCCAATATACCAGTGTACCCAGTGATAGTGTTCCCAATATACCAGTATACCCAATATACCAGTGTACCCAGTGATACAGTGTACCCAATATACCAGTGTACCCAGTGATACAGTGTACCCAGTAATACAATGTACCCAATATACCAGTGTACCCAATATACCAGTGTACCCAGTGATACAGTGTACCCAATATACCAGTGTACCCAGTGATACAGTGTACTCTCCCCAGGGCACCGACTGCTCTTCTGCCCCACATAGTGGATAGTCCTGATGGGCAGGGGCATATACTGTCACTGGGGTCCGGGTATATATACTGTCACTGGGGTCCGGGTATATATACTGTCACTGGGGTCCGGGTATATATACTGTCACTGGGGTCCGGGTATATATACTGTCACTGGGGTCCGGGTATATATACTGTCACTGGGGTCCGGGTATATATACTGTCACTGGGGTCCGGGTATATATACTGTCACTGGGGTCCGGGTATATATACTGTCACTGGGGTCCGGGTATATATACTGTCACTGGGGTCCGGGTATATATACTGTCACTGGGGTCTGGGTATATATACTGTCACTGGGGTCCGGGTATATATACTGTCACTGGGGTCCGGGTATATATACTGTCACTGGGGTCCGGGTATATATACTGTCACTGGGGTCCGGGTATATATACTGTCACTGGGGTCCGGGTATATATACTGTCACTGGGGTCCGGGTATATATACTGTCACTGGGGTCCGGGTATATATACTGTCACTGGGGTCCGGGTATATATACTGTCACTGGGGTCCGGGCATATACTGTCACTGGGGTCCGGGTATATACTGTCACTGGGGTCCGGGCATATACTGTCACTGGGGTCCGGGTATATACTGTCACTGGGGTCCGGGTATATTCCTCTTTCCTTCCTCATTAAACTAAAGGGCTCTTGTTTTTCTTGTCCTGTGTTTTCAAATATTTTTTTTTATAGATAATGTGGAAGTTAGTAGGTGGGGGGGCCTTGAGTTGTGTAAGAGGCCCCAACATTTCTGATGGCAGCCCTGGTCTTGTATATAATCACTTATATGGTATACAGACCCTGTGTACAGCTGGTAACTTTTGCTATATGGGCACTGTGTGGGGGAATACTGGTCTGTGTATAGTGGTTTTATTCAGTACAGTATGGCGGTATTATCAAGTTATTGTGTGATGTATATATTTCCTCCTTGTATACTGGTATTCTTGTGTGATTTATATATTTCCTCCTTGTATACTGGTATTCTTGTGTGATTTATATATTTCCTCCTTGTATACTGGTATTCTTGTGTGATTTATATATTTCCTCCTTGTATACTGGTATTCTTGTGTGGTGGTATATATTTCCTCCTTGTATACTGGTATTATTGTGTGATGTATATATTTCCTCCTTGTATACTGGTATTCTTGTGTGATGGTATATATTTCCTCCTTGTATACTGGTATTATTGTGTGATGGTATATATTTCCTCCTTGTATACTGGTATTCTTGTGTGGTGGTATATATTTCCTCCTTGTATACTGGTATTCTTGTGTGGTGGTATATATTTCCTCCTTGTATACTGGTATTCTTGTGTGGTGGTATATATTTCCTCCTTGTATACTGGTATTCTTGGTCATGCAAAATTATCTTACCTACGTTAACTTGTTATATATTTTCTTTTATTTTATTTTGTGTGTAGGTTGGGGCATTAGGAGGCATTTGGGTTGGATAGGGGCATGGCAGAGATGTGGCCATGGGTGGAGCCTCACAGGGGGCCCTTGCTTTATTTGGTCCGAGGGCCCTGAGTGTTGTCAGTCGGCCCCTGCCTGGGTGGTCACATGGGCTGGGTAACCTCCTGACCAGCGTGACTCACGTCACGGTATTGTAGGACTCTCCTCCCCCCTGTCAGAAAGAGGATGGTATGTGCTGCTTTCCTGCCTGGCCCACGCCCGTCAAAAAATTTTACTGTGTGACAGCGGCTGAGGTCCCACCGGCGGTCCTTGTTCTCTGCTTCTGAAGTCCCCCAAAAAGGTACCACCACCAGTCATGAACTGACTTGCAATTCAGGTACATAGAAAAGCTAGGTGACAACTTCTCACCTAGCTTTTCCATGCTCCTGAATGGCAAGCCTGCCTATAAAAGCTCAGTTTTTATAGGCAGACATGCCATTCAGGAGCATGGAAAACTAGGTGAGAAATTGTCACCTAGCTTTTCTGTGTACCTGAATGGCAATGGTGCTTATCATAGCTCAGCTATTATAGATAGATTTACCTATAACCTTTCTGTCATATCTGTCTATTCTATGGTAAGCAGATATGCCATTCAGGAGCCCAGAAAAGCTAGGTGACAATTTCTCACCTAGCTTTTTCATTCTCCTGAATGGCATATCTGCTTATAATAGCTCAGCTATTTTAGACAGATTTGACTAAAGGCTATAGGTAAATCCTATAATAACTGAGCTATTATAAGCAGATATGCCATTCAGAAGCATGAAAAATCTAAGCGAGAAATTGTCACCCAGCTTTTCTGTGCTCCTTAGTGCCATTTCTGCTTATATTTTAAGCTAATATAGACAGATTTGCCTATAATTAATAGTAGGTTATCCTTATTGGCTATAAGCAGCAATGGCATTCAGGAGCACAGAAAAGCTAGGTAATACGTTCTCACCTAGCTTTTTTATGCTCCTGAATGGCATATCTACTTATAATAGCACAGCTATTATAGACAGATTGGCCTAGAAGTTATAGACAGGTGTGCTTGACCCCTTCCTGCGAAAAAAAAGTAATAATAAAATTTAATTAACCCTTTCCCTAATAAAAGTTGAATGACCTCCCTTTTCTAATTTTTCAAAGAAACATTTTTTATCCCAAAAAAAAAAAAAAGTGATATCGCTGCTTATAATGTTGAGTAATCTGCATGGTCAATGGCCCAATTTGGGTATTGTTGTAATCGTATGGACCTACAAAATAAAGCTAATGGGAGAGACTTATCAAAACCTGTGTAGAGTAGTGGTGCAGTTGCCCATAGCAACCAATCAGATCGCTTCTTTCATTTTTTAAAAAGCCTCTGAAAAATGCGATCTGATTGGTTGCTATGGGCAACTGCACCACTCTTCCTCACAGGTTTTGATAAATCTCCCCCAATGTGGGACTGTTTGCAAAAAGTGCGCTGTGTAGAAAGCCCCCAAAATTGCATTTTTATTCAAGTTTGTCCCACAAATATTTGTTTGTTTGTAATTGCAAAGTATAATTGGTGACGCAAAAAAACAAGCCCTTATATGAGTCTGTAGGTCGAAAAGTAAGAGTTATGTCTAGAGATGAGCGAATCGGAGCTGACGATCCAGAATTCATTACGAATTTCAGAAAATATACGATTCGCAACGAATGTGAATATCGCTGCGATTCTATCGCACAAATCGCTTCATTAAACTCTATTTACTGCGATGCAGGCTCCAGGGCATCTAAAATGGCGGATCCACATGTCAGTATATGGGGCAAGGAACGCTGGGAAGGCGGGAAGGGAGGTAGACATGATGACCCTGAATCACATGCAGGATGTAGCCAGTCACCCCTGTGATGTCACAGCCCTATATAATCGCAGCCATATTGCGGACAGTCACTTCATTATATTACACTGCAGAAGGATCATAGGACGCAGAGCCTGTGTGTGTTACAGCAGAGAAAAGCGCAGTCCTCCTAACATCCTCCTAGTAACATCAGATAAAAGAAGCGATCTGATTGGTTGCTGTGGGCAACTCAGCAACCAGCATATTCATCTATCCTGGTAATTTAATGTGCATAACGTGACGGATGCGCTTTATTTGTGTTAAACAAAATTGCTTTGTGTTGCTTTTTCATTTTATATATTTCGATAAAAAGGCCCATCAAAATCTTCAGCACCAGGCCCATGATCCTCTTAATCCGGCCCTGGCCACACCTCTAAACATTTACATATCTGCCTTGAACATAACAGCATGCCAAGTTTAACAGGAATCTGACATTTTTATATGGCAATTTATTATTATTTTTTATTAATTTTTTTGTCAAAGATTGTATAATATAATGTCCACACATTCATCACATTCATTCTGTTACTAAGCTTAATTCAGACAGAAATCAGCAAAACATTAATGATAGGATATTTGAGGAATTATCAGAAATTATTCAGGAATTATTCAATGAAGACGTAATTCTACGTAGACCTTGTTCACCTGGGGATATTTTTTTACCTTTGCCTGTGCAAATTCTGTACTGTAAAAGTCATAATCCTTTATCATCTTATGTGACTATTTTGTCTTTCTACCTTCCAGGATTTTTGCAAGCCTGCAGAGCACTTATGATTTCAGCCATATGCTTGGGATTCTTTGGTACAGTATTTGCTTTTGTTGGCATGAAATGTACAAGGATAGGAGGTACTGACCAAATGAAAGCTAAAGTTGCCTTTGTGGCCGGAACACTATTTATATTATCAGGTAATGGCTTTTGTACTGTGGTACAACAAAAACTAAAAACCATTTTGAATATACCTAACCTATTTGACTACACATATTGAAGGGGGAATTCCAGTGTACCACAATTTTTTAAATAATAGTTATCTACACGGGTCCCAGGTCTTCCATTGCGATTCCTTCTGGTCCCCTGATGCTCTTCTGCCTGCATTTGAGATGGAATGTAGAAGCAGGACCTTTCCAATCACTGACCAAGATGAGACACTACTGTGACCAATGATTGGCTGAGAAAGGTCCTGCTTCTACATCTCGTCATGGAAGCAAGCAGAAGAGACGAGCACCGGGGGCCGAAAAGAGACGCAACAGGAGCTGCGGTGGGAACAACGGGATATCAAGGTAGATTAGTATAACTTTTTGTCTCTTTTCTCACAAGCTCAAGCATTATTTGAAAAATTGTGTCATACCAGAATACCCAATTCAAAAAAACGGCACTGATGTGATTATGACATGTTTCATACAATGTTATTTTACCATGGAAAAATATCAATCTATCTGTCTGTCTGCCTATTTACACATTTGGTAAAAGCATGTGGGTTAGCTCAGTGGCTTTAAATGTGGCAGTGTCATAGGATGCTACTTTGCCACAAATCAGTTTTTAAATATTTTGATTGCAAGATTTGCTGCATTCATTTGTTGCCTGTTTCTTAGAGGGGTTATCCAGCGGTGGGCCCCCCTAAAAAAAAAAAAACTAGGGGGACAATGCTTTCTTGTCTTACCTTGTCATTCAAGTAGTAATCATGGCAAAATGCAGCCTTTCTAGACCAAATACTCAGGTATTCAAATTTGCTGCACTTCCTGGATTTGCAGCACTGCAGAGCTCCATGCTCCTTTTAGTTTTCCCGTTCTGCATCCTTCCCACTATGGCGCTTATTTATTGATCAGCTTTCTCAGCGAATCTGAGCTGAGCAAGCTCAGCATATGACAGAGGCAAGCGTCATCTTAGGGGGCTGGCCTGACAGAGGGAACAGGAGCTGGGAAAGCCCCCTGGGATGATCAGTTTTTGTGACGTATTGTCCCAAAATTGCAGTGCAACAGGATATAACTACTGTACTACTGGGGAACCAGGAAAAAGGACATATGGGGCTAAAAAAGATTACAGGTTCACATAGCAAAGTTGCATAACTCCTGCATATTGGGCAAAATTTTGTGGCACTGGAGTACTCCTTTAAAGGTACTCCGGTGGAATTTTTTTTTTTTAAATCAACTGGTTCCAGAAAGTTAAACAGATTTGTAATTTACGTCTATTTAAAAATCTTAATCCTTCCAGTACTTATCCGCTGCTGTATACTACAGAGGAAGTTCCTTTCTTTTTTCCTTTCTGTGATGTAATGTCCTTAAAACAAGTCAAAATGAGGCTCAGTAGTGTGTGTGGCCTCCATGTGCCCGTATGACCTCCCTACAACGCCTGGGCATGCTCCTGATGAGGTGGCGGATGGTCTCCTGAGGTATGTCCTCCCAGACCTGGACTAAAGCATCTGCCAACACCTGGACAGTCTTGGTGGATGGAGCGAGACATGATGTCCCAGATGTGCTCAATCGGATTCAGGTCTTGGGAACTGGCGGGCCAGTCCACAGCATCATTGCCTTCCTTTTGCAGGAAATGCTGACAAACTCCAGCCACATGAGGTCTAGCATTGTCTTGCATTAGGAGGAACCCAGGGCCAACCGCACCAGCATATGGTCTCACAAGGGGTCTGAGGATCTCATCTCGGTACCTAATGGCAGTCAGGCTACCTCTGGCAAGCACATGGAGGGCTGTGTGGCCCACCAAAGAAATGCCACCCCACACCATTACTGACCCACCACCAAACCGGTCATGCTGGAGGATGTTGCAGGTGGCAGAACGTTCTTCACGGCGTCTCCAGACTCTGTCACGTCTGTCACATGTGCTCAGTGTGAACCTGCTTTCATCTGTGAAGAACACAGGGCGCCATTGGCGAATTTGCCGATCTTGGTGGTCTCTGGGAAATGCCAAACGTCCTGCACACCTAAACACAGCCCCCACATTGGGCCCTCATACCACCCTCATGGAGTCTGTTTCTGACCGTTTGAGTGGACATTTGTGTCCTGCTGGAGGTCATTTTGCAGGGCTCTGGCAGTGCTCCTCCTCCTCCTAGCACAAAGGCGGAGGTATCAGTCTTGCTGCTGGGTTGTTGCCCTCCTACGGATTTCCACCTGTTGTCTGTTCTATTTGCACAACAGCATGTGAAATTGATAGTCAATCAGTGTTGCTTCCTGAGTGGACAGTGTGATTTCTCAGAAGTGTGATTTACATTGTGTTGTTTAAGTGTTATTTTTTGAGCAGTGTACAATGAAAGGAAATGTTAATTTGCATTTGCTTTTTGCCACTGTTCATCTAAATGATCCATATGGATGTCATATCAGTAGGGATAATAATAAAGATTTGATATTGATAGATGGTATATTGAATGGATTCACAACTGAATTTTTCAACCACCTATATTCCATGCAGAGGGATGAACACCACCACTAATATGCAGAACAAAAGTGTAGCGCTGCAGCCTTAATAGCAGAAAATAATTACATGATATATTAAGTTTATGTCGTAACATAGTAAAGCTCAAAGACACAAGTCCATAACATTTGACCTATTAACCTACAGTGTAGATCCAGAGAAGTCAAAAGACCCTACTATTCAAGCTTCTTATATCTGTCAGGCTAGTTAAGCTAATAGAATGGAACGTACTGTGCACATTTATAGATAACTTTTATGGTTGTTTAAAGCATTTGGATGGTTATTACTGTGATTTTTTTTTAGGTATTAGCTCCTTGGCTGGTTGTTCCCTTTATGCACATAAAACTACTCTGGAATTCTTTGACCCTACACATGTAACAGCAAAGTAAGTCTTTAAGAATATTACCGAGATGGAAATATACAGTATATACAAATATACAGTTTTAATATATAATAAAACAGAAGACATACAAACATGCAGAGGATTTTGAACTTCCCCATAGTCTCTCAGAACTCAGTAGGCTATAGACAAGTGGTCTTCAACCTGTGGACCTCCAGATGTTGCAAAACTACAACTCCCAGCATGCCCGGACAGCCGTTGTCTGTCCGGGCATGCTGGGAATTGTAGTATTGCAACATCTAGAGGTCCGCAGGTTGAAGACCACTCCCATAGACCATAACAAAATCTGTTCACAGGCTTCAGCCTAACTCTTGTGTCCCAGATTGATGTTGCCGATGAGATAATTTACACTTATATTTGGGAAATGCACTTTCTAGGTGACGTGCCTTAAAAAATGGATGCATTCTGTGTCTAATGGCCGCTGTGAGTGGATGGACTGCCTGTTGTCAGGGTGCATTAGAGGTAGGGATCGACCGATATCGATTTTTTAGGGCCGATACCAATAATCTGTCCCCTTTCAGGCCGATAGCCGATAACTTATACCAATATTTCGGTATAAGTTATCGGCTATTTCAACCCCCCCAGCGGGGCAGAAGACGTTGCAGATCAATGATTTAAAGTGGGCGCTTTAAATCAATGAACTACAACGGCTTTTGCGGTGCCAGAGACCATCACCGCAACCCGCTTCTCTCCCCCTGCCTGTCCTGAGTCTAACCACCACAGTTACCCCATCGCCTCCCCCCCCATCCTCTGCCCACATACCGCCGTCGCTGCCCCATTGCCTCCCCCCATCCTCTGCCCACATACCGCCGCAGCTTCCCCATTGCCTCCCCCCATCCTCTGCCCACATACTGCCGCAGCTGCCCCATTGCCTCCCCCCATCCTCTGGCCACATGCCGCCGCCACTGCCCCATCACCTCCCCCCATCCTCTGCCCACATACCACCGCCGCCGCTGCCCCATTGCCTCCCCCCATCCTCTGCCCACATACCACCGCTGCCCCATCACCTCCATCCCATCATCTGCCCACATACCACCGCCGCCGCTGCCCCATCGCCTCCCCCCCATCCTCTGCCCACATACCGCCGCTGCCCCATTGCCTCCCCCCATCCACGGTGTTCTAATTACCTGTTCCCGGGGGTCCTCGATCCTTCTGGCTCCGTCGGCGTCCTGCGCTGTCACTGTGTGTACTGACGGTGACGTCGCCTTGGGACGTCACTTGTAATTACGCAGCGCACAGCAACAGCGCAGGAGCCAGAAGGATCGCGGACCCCCGGGAACAGGTAATTAGAACACCGTGGATGGGGGGAGGCAATGGGGCAGCGGCGGCGATGGGCGGGGCATTATCGGCATATCAGCAAGGTAATTGCCGATACCGATAATGTCCAAAATCGTGATTATCGGCGGATAATATCGGCCAAACAGATAATCGGTAGATCCCTAATTAGAGGTCCCTAAACATTTGTTACAAAGAGTTTATTTGCTGGATCCTGTCACTGTGATTGCCTATACTGTATCTATGCACTGTATGTTACATCCATGTTTGAACAGTAACAAAATTACAGATGGAGTCTCGTACTAGTAGGCCTCTTTTACACAACAAATTTTAAAATCAGAAAAAATTGCTGCATATCTGTGTTTTTTAAAATTCGGTTTAAAGGGCTAAGCATTTCAATCACCATCTGGTACAAACGATGTAGTGCCGAATTAGCCCTGTGCCTTCTTCTTTCCCAGGATCAGTGGTGGTCCCACCCTAGTGTTGTCATCACTTTGTGAGATAAGAATACCCCTTTAAAGAGCGGTGTTGTGCCAAATGTATCAATAGTAGTCATGCCCTTGCATGCTGTTTGTTTCTCAAATCTGTTTCATGTGTCATAGAAAATGTTGTAAATCATCATAAGCAGGGTGCACAGCAAGCTATTTTTCTAGTGCATAAATGCCCCAATAAAATGTTAAGCCCTTGATCACCTAATTATATTGTCATTTTCTAGGATTTCATGTCCCTAAAAAGAGCTGGGATTAGTTAGGATATATACAGTGTGAGTTTTGGAACTGGATGTAACTAATGCATACCTGTCATTATTTGCAGATATGAGCTTGGGACAGCACTGTTTGTCGGGTGGACTGGATCTGTTCTCTGCATGGTGGGCGGATTTATCTTTTGCTGCACAACTTCACCACAACAAATTGTCTTGAGGTACCAGATCATTTCTCTCATATGTTAACCATAGAGTCAAGATTGTTGTTAAAGGGGTTATACAGGAAAACACTTTTTTATATATATATATATATATATATATATATATATATATATATTAACTAGCTCCAGAAAGTTAAACAGATTTGTAAATTTCTTCTATTAAAAAATCTTAATCTTTTCAGTACTTATGAGCTTCTGAAGTTAAGGTTGTTCTTTTCTATCTAAGTGCTCTCTGATGACACGTGTTTCGGGAACCGCCCAGTTTTGAAGAGGTTTGCTATGGGGATTTGCTTCTAAACTGGGCAGTTCCCGAGACACGTGTCATCAGAGAGCACTTAAACAGAAAAGAACAACCTTAACTTCAGAAGCTCATAAGTACTGAAAGGATTAAAAAAAAATATAGAAGTAATTTACAAATCTGTTTAACTTTCTGGAGCCAGTTGATATATATATATAAAAAAAGTTTTTTCCTGGAATACCCCTTTAATTCACAGTACTATAAACAGTCAGATCCATTAGCCAGGATACATATCCAAGCTTTATGCATGAGTAAAGTCCTTTGTAAAAAATAAATGCTATGATATTAGTATTTACAGTCATGTTGTGTGAGTCAAAGCTTGTGAAGCTACACTGTTTACACAATTGTCATTAAAGGGGTCATTTATGGCATATCCCCAAGATATGCCAGATATGTCCCCTAGATGTAGGTCCCACCTTTGGGATAGATGGGGGACCTAAGTTGAGATCAGGGGCTCCCCGACCCCCAGGGAAAAAGCTATAGGGGACGCAGAGGTAGCAGTCACATTGGGGCCCTGGTGCCTAAGGGGCCCCCAAAGCACATCTGCCCTATAACAGACCAGCATTATCATTGGCACATGGGGCCCTGGTGCAGATTTTGCACTGGGGCCCAGAAGTCACAAGTTACGCCTCTGCTGACTCCCTTCTGTCTGTGGCCGCTGGAGGTGGTCGGGAAGCCAAAGACAGTTAGCAACATTTACATAATTCCTATTGACTTTAATGGAAGGTGCGTAAACAGTGTAGCCCTGTGAGTTATTATGTATATGTAACTCCTGTTATGTAAATACCGTAGCACACGGCGTTATGCAATTTATGCAACTCCCATTAAAGTCAATGGAAGTTACGCTGTACTCACCCGCGTCGGCTGTTTTCAGCTTCCTGAACACCTCTGGTAGTTACAAATAGGCTAGAGGGGACGGGGAGTCATCTTTTATTGAAGTAGAAACACCTTTTTTAATATCAATGGGAGTTAAATTATGTAACACAGCCGGCTTGGCTCTTTTGGGCTTTCTTGCCACTTCTAGCTGTTATAAACAAGCTGGATTTTCTAATGTTGGGTACCCCTTTAACAGTTTTATCTCTAATAGGTATCCAACAAGGAAATATTTTACCTTGGGAGATTCCGTTTGCCAAGATATGGGATGAAGCTAGGCTTTCTTTTACCAAGAATAATATCAATTTTGATGTTCATGCCTGCAAACTTAAAAGGGTATTCCAGGAAAAAAACTTCTTTTATTTATATCAACTGGCTCCAGAAAGTGGAACAGATTTGTAAATTACTTCCATTAAAAAAATCTTAATCCTTCCAATAATTATCAGCTGCTAAAGTTGAGTTGTTCTTTTCTGTCTGGCAACAGTGCTCTCTGCTGACATCTCTGCTTGTCTTGGGAACTGCACAGAGTAGAAGAGGTTTGCTATGGAGATTTGCTTTACTCTGGCTAGTTCCCGAGACAGGTGTCTTCAGAGAGCACTTAGACAGAAAAGAACAACTCAACTTCAGCAGCTCATAAGTACTGAAAGGCTTAAGATTTTTTTTATAGAATTAATTTACAAATCTGTTTAACTTTCTGGAGCCAGTTAATATATATATAAAAAAAACGCTTTTTTTTTCCTGGATAAGCCCCTTAAAGAAAAGCTTTTTTCCCCCCCATGGCAATAGTTCCAAGTATATAGAAGTGCCTATTGGTTTTCCAGACAGCAGTTCTCTTATAATACTGAAACAAAAATAGTACTCTTATAATACTGCAAACCACATGCCAATGCCCAAAGAATAACACAAGCTCTAGTGTCTAATGGAATGTGCCTTTAGCTACATCTTGGTTAAGGCTCTATATGTAGCAGTGTTTCCCAACCAATGTGCCCCCAAACTGTTGCAAAACTACAACTGCCAGCATGCCCGGACAGCCAAAGGCTGTCCGGGCATGCAGGGAGTTGTAGTTTTGCAACAGCAGGAGGCACATTGGTGGGGAAACATTAAAGGGGTGCTCCAGTGGAAAACATCTTTTTTTAAATCAACTGGTACCAGAAAGTTAAACAGATTTGTAAATGACTTCTATTAAAAAAACCTTTGCCCTTCCAGTACTTTTTAGCAGCTGTATGCTACCGAGGAAATTCATTTCTTTTTTGTATTGTCCACAGTGCTCTCTACTGACACCTGATGCCCGTATCAGGAACTGCCCAGAGCAGGAGAAAAAAATCCCCATAGCAAACCTATTCTGCTCTGGACAGTTCCTGACATGGACAGAGGTGTCAGCAGAGAGCACTGTGGACAAGACAAAAAAAAGAAATTCAAAAAGAAAAGAATTTCCTCTGTAGCATACAGCTGCTAATAAGTACTGAAAGGATTGGGATTTTTAAATAGAAGTAATTTACAAATCTGTTTAACTTTCTGGCACCAGTTCATTTAAAAAAAGAAAAAAGCTTTCCACCGGAGTACCCCTTATAATATAGAGTATACAGTGCTTCTAATCTTTGACTCTTATCTATGTTAGGGGCCTCGTATCATCTCATGCTGACATTGGATAAAAGCTGATTTAGTTGTACAGTATATTCCCTTGGTCTGAACGTTTTGTTCATTTTTCTAGCTGACATTATCAATAGTGCATGAAAGCTAGAAACAGAGGATTTATTTTGTCTCCCTGCTTGCCATGAAGTAAGATTGCGTAAGATTGCGTTGAAAGAAGGAATTTCTTCTCCAGTCGGAGGGTCACATTATCTGATTTGCTTATAATCCAAAAGGAAATCAGCTCAAGTACAAAGAAAAGGAGTATACGGCTGTAGCTAGATGCGCCACCACAAGCAGGGACTACACTGCCTCATGCAGTTGTGCAATGAACTAGAACATAAGAGGATATAGATATATAAGGGTTGTGTTACCTTGAAGGGGCCTGCACCAATGTAGGAGGGACCTCCAGTCTAACAAAAAATGTAAGCAAGCAGATCTGACTTGAACTTCATTTCTACTGATCTAGATAAATAAAATAATAATAAAAAAATATATATATTACTAAATATATGTGCACAGTATTTTAAATACAATTGCTATTGCTTTTTATATTCTTGTGTCCTGCCTATTTTTCAAGTAGCAGAGCACACAAGCCCGAACATGATCCACCCAAAGATTAGGAGTCTATTACATATTACATGTTTGGTAATGTTTTCTCTTTAACCCTTTATAGACCTCAGGACCCAGCAATTTTGGCCCTCACTCAATCATGCAACCATTTTGGAGTACATTTAACCTTTATTTTGATTTGGTGGGGTATGAAAACACTGCACTTTTAATGTTATTTTTTTGCCAGGATTTTTTGTTTTTGTTTGCATTGTTAATATATACGGTAGAATCTCCCAATAGCAGACAGTTTTCTATTCCCCAGCAGAGTCCCATAGGACTTAAAGTATTTGCCCCCTCCGAATAGAGGACATTCCAAATAGAGGATGATGACACCCCCCCCCCCCAATAGGGGACAAAGCACTCTTAATAGGGGACAAAACACTCCCAATAATGGACAACCATGCTTATGTGCCGGCCCTACCTTGTACAGAGGGCCCCCCATCAGGAGGGTGCCGCCAGTACCCCTGCACTTACTGAGAGGGCACTGAGGAATGAGGTCAGGAGCATCACTCATCACTGCTGGCAGCCGCCACTGCTCACAGCCTCTCCGTAAGTGCAGCACAGAGGACGTCAGGAGAACGTCACCCTGCACCTAAACCTGCTGGCCAGGTAAGAAGGTAAGATGAATAACAGGGGAGGGAGGGAAGGGGAAAAGTGATGTGGCACAAGGAGTAAGGGGGGGAGGGGGAGATGATTTGGCACAGAGGAAATAAAGTGGCACAGGGGGATAAAGGGGGAATTAAATGGCACAGGAGGGGATGAAATGGCACGGGGGATAAAGGGGGGAATGAAATTGTACAGGGGTGGTAAAGAGGGTGATGAATTTGTACATGGGGTAATGAAGGAGGAATGAAATGGCACAGGGGGATCAAGAGGAAATGATGTGGCACGGGGGGGATGATTTGGCACAAGGGGAATAAAGTGGCACAGGAGGTTCAAGGGGAAGGAATGAATTGTCATTGGAAGGATCAAGAGGAGAAATCAAATGGCACGGGGGAAGAAATGGTATATATATCTATATATATATATATATATATAATATATATATATATATATTTAAACAGATTGTTTGGGCACATTGCTGGGACTTGGAATCCAATACAAAAGCCAAGAAGGAAGCGGAACTCCGCGCATCAAAAGAATAAGTGCAATTTATTCACCCATCTAACAATGTGTGCAATGCACAGATACATGGCAGGAGAATGCAGATGTAGCCCTCTCCTTCCATTAAAGGGGTTGGGCTAGGTCCACAATGCATTTATGCCCCCATTTATCATATCCGTCTGCATTGCAACAAAAATGGGATGCTGAAATATACTGTTAATAGAGGCAGGAAACCCCATTCATTTCTATGGCAGAACTGAGTCACCTAGTGAACTCCTTTTGGGACATATGTGCGATTTCAAAATGCAACACCCCCTATTTTTTGAGTCTGCTTAAAATAGGCATTAGTAGTCAACGGAGTGACTAGGCAACTCAGTTTGTCCCTAGAAGTGAATGGAGACTGCTGCTGCTGCCGTTAACAGTATATAGCAGCATCAGTTTTTGTCGGGATGCCGACAGATACCATTTACAGGGGCAGGAAAGCAGTGTGGACCTAGTTTTATCCAGTAATAGAAAAACAGAGTTCATTTGCTCCAAAAATGGCAGCACAACTGTCCATAGGTTGTGTGTGGTATTACAACTTGGCTCTGTTCACTTTAATGGGACAGAGCTGCAAAATCACTGCCAACCTGCAGACAAGTGAGGTGCATTTTTAACCACTTAACGACCACGGACGTAAATGTACGTCCTGGTTTAGTGGTACTTCGTGCACCAGGACGTACATTTACGTCCTGTGTATGACCGCATGCTTCGCAGCGGTGCTTGCGTCACATACGGCAGGTTCCAGCCGGCAATGACCAACATCCGCGATCGCGCGGATGTCCGCCATTAACCCCTCAGATGCCGTGATCAGTATGCGCATGTTGAAATAGATGATCGCTGCCGCTGGGATCCGATCATCTGTAATGGCGGACGGAGGTCCCCTCACCTGCCTCCGTCCGTCTCCCGGGATCGAGCAGACCAGGGCAGAAGATCACCGATAATACTGATCAGTGCTATGTCCTATGCATAGCACTGAACAGTATTAGCAATCAAATGATTGCTATTGATAGTCCCCTATGGGGACATAAAAAGTGTACAAAAAAAGTAGAAAAATTTTAAAATAAAAAAAAGTTAAAAATCACCTCCACCAATAAAAATTGTGTTTTTCCCATTTTACCCCCAGAAAGCGTAAACATTTTTTCTATAAACATATTTGGTATCGCTGCGTGCGTAAATGCCCCAACTATCAAAACATAATGTTAATGATCCCGTATGGTGAACAGCGTAAATGTTAAAAAAAAAGTTTAAAAAATGCAGCTTTTTGTCAAATTTTTTATTTAAAAAAAAATTATAAAAAATGATCTAAAAGTTTTATATATGCAAATGTGGTATCGATAAAAAGAACAGATGATGGCGCAAAAAGTGAGCCCTCATACCACCCTATATACTGAAAAATGTTATAGGTGGTCAAAATAAGGCGATTTTAGATTACTGATTTTGTACAAAATGTTTTAGATTTTTTTTAAGCGGTACAAAAATATAAAAGTATCTAGCCATGGGTATCAATTTAATCATATTGACCCACAGAATAAAGAACACATATCATTTTTACCGTAAAGTGTACAGTGTAAAAAAGAACCCCTTCACAATGTGCAAAATTGTGGTTTTCATTTAAATTACCTCCCTAAAAAATATTTTTTGAGGTTCGCCGTACATTTTTATGGTAAAATGAAAGGTTTCATTGCAAAGTACAATTGGTCATGCAAAAAACAAGTGTTTATATGGGTCTGTAGATGGAAATATAAAAGAGTTATGGGTTTTAGAAGGCGAGGAGGAAAAAACGAAAACGCTAAAATAAAATTGGCCTGGTCCTTAACCCCTTAAGGACTGAGCCCTTTTTCACCTTAAGGACTCGGCCATTTTTTGCAAATCTGACCACTGTCACTTTAAACATTAATAACTCTGGAATGCTTTTAGTTATCATTCTGATTCCGAGATTGTTTTTTCGTGACATATTCTACTTTAACTTAGTGGTAAAATTTTTTGGTAACTTGCATCCTTTCTTGGTGAAAAATCCCCAAATTTGATGAAAAATTTGAAAATTTTGCATTTTTCTAACTTTGAAGCTCTCTGCTTGTAAGGAAAATGGATATTCCAAATAATTTTTTTTTTATTCACATATACAATATGTCTACTTTATGTTTGCATCATAAAATTGATGAGTTTTTACTTTTGGAAGACACCAGAGGGCTTCAAAGTTCCGCAGCAATTTTCCAATTTTTCACAAAATTTTGAAACTCGCTTTTTTTCAGGGACCAGTTCAGGTTTGAAGTGGATTTGAAGGGTCTTCATATTAGAAATACCCCATAAATGACCCCATTATAAAAACTGCACCCCCCAAAGTATTCAAAATGACATTCAGTAAGCGTTTTAACCCTTTAGGGTTTTCACAGGAATAGCAGCAAAGTGAAGGAGTAAATTCACAATCTTCATTTTTTACACTCGCATGTTCTTGTAGACCCAATTTTTGTATTTTTGCAAGGGGTAAAAAGGAGAAAATTTTTACTTGTATTTGAAACCCAATTTCTCTTGAGTAAGCACATACCTCATATGTCTATGTTAATTGTTCGGCGGGCGCAGTAGAGGGCTCAGAAGGGAAGGAGCGTCAAATAGTTTTTGGGGGGCATGTCACCTTTAGGAAGCCCCTATGGTGCCAGGACAGCAAAAAAAAACACATGGCATACCATTTTGGAAAATGCTTGGTTTCCCTAAAGTTTTACATTTTTAAAAAGGGTAATAGCAGAAAATACCCCCAAAATTTGAAGCCCAATTTCTCCCGATTCAGAAAACACCCCATATGGGGTGAAAAGTGCTCTGCTGGCGCACTACAGGTCTCAGAAGAGAAGGCGTCACATTTGGCTTTTTTGAAGGAAATTTTGCTCTGGGGGCATGCCGCATTTAGGAAGCCCCTATGGTGCCAGGACAGCAAAAAAAAAAACACATGGCATACCATTTTGGAAACTAGACCCCTCGGGGAACGTAACAAGGGGTAAAGTGAACCTTAATACCCTACAGGTGTTTCACGACTTTTGCATATGTAAAAAAAAATAATAATAATTTTTACCTAAAATGCTTCTTTTCCCAAAAATTTTACATTTTTAAAAAGGGTAAAAGCAGAAAATACCCCCCAAAATTTGTAACACAATTTCTCCTGAGTACGGCGATACCCCATATGTGACCCTTAACTGTTGCCTTGAAATACGACAGGGCTCCAAAGTGAGAGCGCCATGCGCATTTGAGGCCTAAATTAGGGATTGCATAGGGGTGGACATAGGGGAATTCTACGCCAGTGATTCCCAAACAGGGTGCCTCCAGCTGTTGTAAAACTCCCAGCATGCCTGGACAGTCAACGGCTGTCCGACAATACTGGGAGTTGTTGTTTTGCAACAGCTAGAGGCTCCGTTTTGGAAACCGTGGCGTACCAGACGTTTTTCATTTTTATTGGGGAGGGGAGGGGGGCTGTGTAGGGGTATGTGTATATGTAGTGTTTTTTACTTTATTTTGTGTTAGTGTAGTGTAGTGTTTTTAGGGTACAGTCGCACGGGCGGGGGTTCACAGTAGTTTCTCGCTGGCAGTTTGAGCTGTTGCAGAAAATTTGCTGCAGCTCAAACTTGCAGCCAGATACTTACTGTAATCCTCCGCCCATGTGAGTGTACCCTGTACATTCACATTGGGGGGGACATCCAGCTGTTGCAAAACTACAACTCCCAGCATGCGCTGACAGACTGTACATGCTGAGAGTTTTAGTTTTGCAACAGCTGTAGGCACACTGGTTATGTATCACTGAGTTTGTGACCTTACTCAGTGTTTCAAAACCAGTGTGCCTCCAGCTGTTGCAAAACTACAACTCCCAGCATGTACGGTGCATGGTGTAAGGTGACTGCTGGGAGTTGTAGTTTGCAACAGCTGGAGGCACACCGGTCGTGAAACACTGAGTTAGGTAAAAAAAAAAAAACTCTAAGTTTCACAACCAGTGTGCCTTCAGCTGTTGCAAAACTACAACTCTCAGCAGTCACCGACAGCCAACGGGCATGCTGGGAGTTGTAGTTATGCAACCAGCAGATGCACCAATACAACTCCCAGCATGCACTTTAGCTGATTGTGCAAGCTGGGAGTTGTAGTTATACAACAGCTGAAGGTACACTTTTCCATAGAAAAAATGTGCCTCCAGCTGTTGCAAAACCATAAGTCCCAGCATGCCCATAAGGGAATGCTGGGAGTTGTGGTGGTCTGCCTCCTGCTGTTGCATAACTACAGCTCCCAGCATGCCCTTTTTGCATGCTGGGAGCTGTTGCTAAGCAACAGCAGGAGGCTGTAACTCACCTCCTGCTGCTGCTCCATCGCAGGACTGTCCCTCGCCGCCGCCGCCGCTCTTGGGGCCCCGATCCCAACACCGGGTCCCCAGCACCCGGGGTCGTCTTCCCGCACCCGCTCACGTCCTCCGGAAGAGGGGCGGAGCGGGTGCGGGAGTGACACCCGCAGCAGGCACCCTGATTGGTCGGTCGGTAATCCGGCCCACGAATCAGGGCGATCGTGAGGTGGCACCAGTGCCACCTCACCCCTGCAGGCTCTGGCTGTTCGGGGCCGTCAGAGACGGCCCCGAACAGCCAGTAATTCCGGGTCACCGGGTCACTGGAGACCCGATTGACCCGGAATCGCCGCAGATCGCTGGACTGAATTGTCCAGCGATCTGCGGCGATCGCCGACATGGGGGGGCATAATGACCCCCCTGGGCGATATGCAGGGATGCCTGCTGAACGATTTCAGCAGGCATCCGGCTCCGGTCCCCAACCGGCTAGCGGTGGGGACCGGAATTCCCACGGGCGTATGGATACGCCCTGCGTCCTTAAGGACTCGGAATGCAGGGCGTATCCATACGCCCTGCGTCCTTAAGAGGTTAAGGTTAAAATGGGCTTTGTCCTAAAGGGGTTAAATAAAAAAAATTATAATTAGCTGTCTTTCTAATGCTGGAGAACCCCTTTTATCTACTAGATAGTATTGGTGCAGCTTAAATACCTGCTATACTGCTAAACCATAGATATACATGAATGTGCATTGAAGCACTGATGCCTGGGCTTATAACATCAATAGAAATTAGACCAGAATCCAGTAAAACAAATTCCCATAGCAAACCTCTCCTGCTCTGGACAGTTCCTGATATGGACAGAGGTGTCAGCAGAGAGCACTGTGGTCAAACAGAAAAGAACTCCAGAAGGAAATACAACTTTCTCTCTAGCCTACAGAAGCTGATTAATACTGGAAGGATTAAGGGTTAAGATTTTTTAATAGAAGTAATTTACAAATCTGTTTACCTTTCTGGCACCAGTTAATTTGAAAAACAAAAAAACCTTTAACCCCTTAACGACCATGGACGTGTATACTCATCCATGGGCCGTTAACAGGGTATAACGCGGGCTCCCAACCCAACTGGTGCAAACAATGAGCCAGTATATGGAATTTTAGGTGCAAAATTGAAAGGGTTATTATTTTTAAAAACGAAAGTGCAGAAACAGAAAAATGCTTGGTCCTTAAGTGGTTAAACAAACAAAGTTCCCCCAATAATGAGTCCTATAAAGTAGATATAACATATTTTATATTTTTTATAAGGATTGAAGAGATTTTAATCTGATTTAACAATAAAAAAAAAAACTTCATGTCTTCTACTCTCTTCACAGTTATAAACTGCATATACAGTTTCCATAGGAGTCCATGAGAGTAGTATAACTACATATGTTGAAAGCTCCCTCTAGTGACAGATGCCAGCAGCCTTTTCAGTCCTCTTCCAGCTGGGAATATTAAAGGGGTACTCCACTGGGAAATATATATATATATTTTTTTATATCAACTGGTGCCAGAAAGTTAAACAGATTTGTAAATTACTTCTATTAAAAAAATCTTAATCCTTCCAGTACTTATCAGCTGTTGTATTATCCACAGGAAGTTTTTTCTTTTTGAATTTCCTTTCTGTCTGACCACAGTGCTCTCTGCTGACACGTCTGTCCATGTCAGGAACTGTCCAGAGCAGGATAGGTTTTCTATGCGGATTTGCTCCTACTCTGGACAGTTCCTATAATTGACAGAGGTTTTAGCACTGTGGTCAGACAGAAAGGAAATTCAAAAAGAAAAGAACTACCTGGGGATCATACAGCACCTGATAACTACTGGAAGGATTAAGAAGTCATTTACAAATCTGTTTAACTTTCTGGCACCGGTTGATTAAAAAAAAAATGTTTTCCAGTGGAGTACCCTTTTAAGGGTCTATTCACACATACAGTATTCTGTGCAGACTTGATGCGCAGGATTTCAAGCTGTGTTCAGCTTACATTAAAATCTGCAGCAGAAAATCCTGCGCATCAAATCTGCACAGAATACTGTACGTGTGAACAGACCATTAAAGGGGTACTCCGCACCCCTAGACATTGTATCCCCTATCCAAAGGATAGGGGATAAGATGTAAGATCGCCGGGGTCCCACTGCTTGGGGCCCCCGGGATCTCGGCTGCTGCACCCACCAGGGGGCGTGACGGACCTCCCATAGACTTGCATTGAGGGGGCGGGGTGTGACATCACACGGGGCCGGAGTCGTGACGTCACGCTTGTCCGCCATTGTGGTCGGGCTCCGAAGCCTCCAGCGTTGCCGGTGTGAGGTGGAAGCCGTACAGGTGGGTGCAGCAGCCGAGATCCTGGGGGCCCCCAGCAGCGCGATCTGACATCTTATCCCCTATCCTTTGGATAGGGGATAAGATGTCTAGGGGTGCGGAGTACCCCTTTAAGGAGGGTTTTTCCTAATTATGCCCATTGTGTTAGATATAAAAATATACCTCTACTTGATTCCAGTGTCCTGCTCCGGTTCCCCAGTGCGATTGTCTTCCTGAACTGTGGCGTGACGTGTTGAGCATGTGTTGAGTCCAATGTGTCATACTGCAGTTCAGAAAATCATTGGCATAGCGATGTCCTGCCTCCAGTCGATCTCCATTGACAGTCCTTGGAGCTGACTGGAGCTGTAAACGTGTCAATCACTGGCCGCAGCGGTGTCCCACCTCAGTGATTATTGAGTGCCACTATCAGTCTCTTGTCTAACAACCTTGGATTGACTTTCACTACTGAGAAAGTAATAAAAAGCCCATTATTTCAACAAACTTTTGACATGTCATAGTGACTGGTGAAGGTCTGGGTGCTGAGCCCCTTGCCGATCACTAAGATAAAAGGGCAAAAGTGCTCGGTTGCACGTCATCTACACTTTGTGCACCTCAGGAAGACAAAAGGAGCAATATATGGAATCGCTGAAAGTCTCATGGACTAGCTGTGTAAATCCGTATACTGCTCTCTTTAGTTCTTGAAGTGAACAAAGCTGAGATGAACGGGCACAGTGTGTGCAGCTGAGCGCTTTATTTTAGTGATCAGTAGGAGTCTCAGAACACGGACCTCCACGGAATCATACTTCTGACACAATGACATGTCAGTTAGTTAAAAGAATAGATGCACTTCGGGGGTACATCACATGCACCGTGTTTACTGCAGGATTTATTCGAGTTGATGCTGTGTTCAATCATTTAGTTACACTGAATTACCAGCATCACATCCAAGCCCTAGTTCAGTGGTCTTCAACCTGCGAACCACTGCCCTAGTTAGTCTATCCCCCTCCTCTCCCTTTGCTACTGGTTAGCAAGATCCTGTGCAAGACTCTCCTCTCCAGAGGAACTGATAACAAAGAAGGGTGTGGGAAACTGGTAAGTTCTATGGGGGAGATTTATCATTGCTTTTAGAGCATTTTTTTGTCTATATTTTGGCGCAGTTCAAGCGCAAGCAGCATATTTAGCGACTTTTATGCGTCTTTTGATATAGACAGTTTTACTTTTTTTGCCTACCTGTAGAACTTTTTCTTTTTGACCATGCAGTGGTCACGTATTTATTATTTGCGACTTTTGTCAAAACTAGCTATTTTGTGCGCAAAAGTACTTTTTAGGCGCAAAGCTACACCACCTACTAGTAGGCGTAAGAATCACTTCTACCTTCCGCAATTCAACCTTTAACCTCTTGAGGTCAGGAGCTGAGCGTGTGTCATAGAGCTGGGTGGTCCTGGCGACTGTGGTCCTGGCGGCTATCTGCCACCAGGACCCAGCTCTAATGCCAGATATCACCGATCACGGTGATGCCCGGCTTTAACCCCATAAAAACACCTAACCTGTCAAATTCAGGACCCGTGAAAGTGTCTACTTCCCTCCCTCACAAGCGTCTAGAAAAAGTGTATGTGGTAGAGCTTTTCCCACCACAGCAGAGCAGCGCAAAATTCACCATCCTGCTGCACCTTCTTGATAAAAAGATGCACACTAGTCAAACCCACCACCCAAATAAACATGGGAAAATAGCTCTACCGTAGACATTCTTTGATAAAGCTGGGCCAATGTGTTATTTTATGTTATAAAGCAACTTACTATGTAGTTCATCCCAACTTCTACAACCAGATTTTCTCCACACGTTAAAATGGTCTATGGCTGTAAGATTATTTTGTCTCTTTTCAGACCAGCATCCTCCAAGAAGAATTCCTACAGTCAAGCTAAAGGGATAACCAAACTGAAGATGATTGGTGGAACCTCAGAGGAATACAACACAAAAACATTTGTCTGAAATATTTTAGTAGAAGTAACAGAAAAAAAACTGAACAGAAGAAAGAATTATAAAAATGACAACAGTATCTTTGTTTTACAAATCTTAGTATTGTACGCTAACATTTTAGCACTACTTTCATGAGGAGAATTCATTTATACTCTTCTTTCTCTTATTTGTTATGTAGTTTGGACTTTAGTCTTTCCTGTCATCATAGCACATTTATTAGGCGTAGTATAAAATGTAGGCCGGGTTTACATGTAGTATTTTTGTCAGTGTTTGGTCTTCATTTCGGTCAGGTTTTTTTTTTTTTTATCTAAGGCTGTATTCACACCACGTTTTTGCAATACAGTTCCCGTATACGTTTTCTATGTGAAAACCGTACGGAACAGTATTGGAAAATGTATGCATTGACTCTCCATTGAAAACCGTATGCCAAAAAATGCATCAGGTTGTGTCCGTTTTGCATCCTGTACGGTTTTGTCAGGTTTTTTTCCTGTACCCAAAACCGTAGTCTACCACGGTTTTAGGTCCGGTAGAAAAACTGTATTAAACCGTATACGTTTTTTTTAACATGGAAGTCAAGGGGAACCGTACAGAACTGTATGTGCATACAGTTCCATCCGGTTTTCACCATACGGTTTTTGACTTTGCACAGTTTTTTTTCTTGGAATTTCAATCAAACAAGTAAAACTTTATTGAAAATGGAGTGAAAAGTTAAAAACGTATACGTTTTTCTCTTAAAAAACGGCTGCAACCGGATGTCATATTTCACACCTTATACGGTTTTTACCTGTATACGGGTTAAAATTTGTAAACACGTTTTGATACAGTTTAGTCAGGTTTTGAGGAATCCGTTTTTCCTCAAAAACTTGATACAGGAACTGTATTGCAAAAACGTGGTGTGAATGCACCCTAAACCAGAAGTGGGACAAGCATATAAGAAAAACTATAATGGAAACACTTGCAACTTTTTCTGTCTTTTGGACCCACTCCTGGTTTTGGCTAAAATACTGACCATTTATTATATGTGACTAAAGTGTCAAGTGACTAAAATTATATTTTGACACTATTAGAAAAAAAGACAGTGATAAGTAATATAACTGGGGAAGAATATCCTACAAATTCATTAAAAGGACACATGTGGTATTTTGGAGCAACTTGCAACAGGCATAGAATACATTTAAAGTATACCATGTACTCAACTTTTTGACACAATAAATCCCCCCCTTTGTGTAGTAAAGCTCCCTCATTAAAGAGAATAGGTTGCACTATATGAGTTATAGGGCATTATTGATTGTAACACTCTATTCAATAAACAGAATCATTTCTGTATGTGTTAAGTTAGTAAACTAAGTGATGTACTTTACATTTTATATGATTTTAACCTTTAAAAGACTCTTATTTGGAGCAAATTGTAAAAGAAAAAATCTAAATATACTTAATTAACCAATACCTTTACCCACCACCAGTGTCCTCAGTCATTCTCTGTTCTGTAATGCTTTAAGGGAATCTGTCATCAGCATCACTCACACTAACCTATTGGTAAAGGCTTTTAGTGTAGATGACGTTGGTGACATTGTTACTAACTATTCCCAGTTTTGTGCCTCAGTACGGCCAATATTTTTCTTAATGTGCTAAAGCAGAAGCTTTGCGCACGAAGGGTGTTTCCATGCCCCGGTTGCAGGATGATGTCTGGCTTGAATATTCGTTGACACATCCTACCCTGTGCAGATCTTGCTATGCTGCAGAATGGAGCTCCACTCTGCCTCTATCCCGCTTCCCAGCCAGACACAGGAAACATAAAGTGAAATCTCGCGAATCTCTCTCTGCACGCGAGAGAGATTTTACAGTGGAGAAGAGCGGCCTAGCTGCAGCGTGGAGCTCCATTCTGCTGCATAGGATGGTCTTCATGGGGTAAAGGCATTTTCTAAGAAGAATCAAGCTGGATATCAACGTGCACCCGGGGCTTGGGAACAACCCCGTGCAACAAGTTCCTGCATTAGCATATAAAAAAAGAGGAATGGATCTGGGAATATTAAGTAACGCTGTCCTCAGCGTCACCCGCACTTTAAGCCTATACCAATAGGTTAGTGATGCTGATGACAGATGGCAGCCAGCACTCCATTTATTCATTTATGGGGCAACCCCATAGAGAATGAATGGAGCGTAGGCCACACATGTGCAATGTGCTCTGTTCATTCTGGGGACAATTTTGTCTCTGTCCTGGGGATCGGTGGGAATCATCCAGTTATTTCCTACCTTATCCATAGGACAGGGGGATAAGAAGCTAAGATTATAATATTACCTGGTGCACAGCACTTGACAGCGACAGCCAATAACTGCCCATTGCGGTAATGCAACACAACACTGTAGCAGTTGTAATAGAAGTGTAGGCCATTTTCACATGAGCCTAACACAGGTGCCCTTTTAATATCTATAACCTTGCTAGCTCAGGTTATAAGACTTGCAGTAAGGTTGGCATCTGTGCCATTCAATGCTACAACCAGGGGCCTAAATAGGGCTGTACGCCACTGGCTAAAACCAGCCAAGCTATATAAGAACAATTCTAGAGAATATATTGATGCAATGTTACAGTATATATATATATATATATATATATATATATATATATATATATATATATATATGGGGACTGGCTTACAATGGTATGCAATTTGACCACTGAACACTTTTTTGAAGCAATTCATGTAATTGTGTTTGACTTATGATTTATACTTTAAGTCCAACTAGTTGCATGAATATTGTTTTTCTGAGCATTAAATAGAAAAGACAACATGGCAAATTGTGGAGAGTTCAAGAAGCTTTTCATCAGGTTTTGCAGTTTCTGTACCTCCTTCTTTGCCCTATAATAGACAAGCCCAGAGATGGTACTTTTACCTACCAAAAAAAGGATGGTGATGGAATATAAGATTTGTGTCTGATGGGTTTTGACCTTATATTGGTGTGACATTGTTGTATTTCATGGTATTTCTGCAGTCGTTGTTTTGTCAGTTTTAGTGCATATTTCCTTGATGTAGCTAAAGCATTTAAGGTTGTGATGGACTGGTTTAAATAAAATCATTATTCACATTTTTATTATTGCATACATAGCAGACAAATAATTTCACTTCAAGATCAGATTTTAATACTGTTTTTTTTTCAAAAGCTCCAGTACAAAAAGTTATAAAAATACAGTACCACTTTTCTGACCACTGAATAAATGTGGTATTACAAAAATATCAACAATCTTGTACTTTACAGCTTGGCATACCATAAAAAAAGAAGACATATATTCTTGGACTTATATCCAAATTGGACAGGGAACATTACTGTTCAGGTGCCCTTTATCATAGGAATTTATGGGGGGGAGGGGTAAAGTCCCTAGTAGAAACACTGGATTGCAATCTACAAAATAGAAATCTGGATTGTAACAGTGCTCTGAAATATTTAGACATCAAATTGCAAGTGGACGAACACTGTATAAATTTAGCAAGACTCTACTGTGCAACTGATCATGATATATACATTAGAGTAATGTGAGGGAGGAAATAAAAATAAGAACAAGTGCTTCACAATGAATTCATTGTACCGTATAAAGGTTGGATGTCAGAGTGTGGACAGAAAGACATATGAAAACAGAATAATAGAGTATATCTGTAGTCAGTGAGGACAATAATTATATTTACTATCTCTTATAATAATTTAAAAAAAATAAGACACATATAAAACAAGATTGCCAACACTAGCTTCACAAATTCATAAGGTGCTGTATAGTATGACCAAAGAGTCAGGCATCCGACGAGTCACTGAGGTCACTCACGCTAACTAAACTACTCACTAATGTACTGGAGGTGTCAGCGTCACGGGCATCTGCAAAAAAGGGAAGATGTTGTTAACATTTCAGCAATCTGGAGGAAATACAAGCAGTTCTAAAAAATATTTTTACAGATTTGAAATATATGTAACTGTTTTTGTAGGCGGAAAATTTACTTTGTCCTGTTAACGTCCTAGTTCGAACCAAATTAGATTGGTAGGATCCAGGAGCTGAAATATCATTCAGTTTTTTTATAGATTCTATAGGATCACAAAGACCTCCTGGAATTCAGCGGGGATAGAAGAGGATCTTTGGAGGGACACATCTCCGGACTACAGGTACTTATTATATAAATTAATATAAAATAAAACCCACATAAATCGGGTATCCTTGTAACCGTATGGACCTACAGAATAAAGATACGGTGTCATTTTTAACGAAAAGTGCACTGCGTACCAATGGAAGCGCCCAAAACTTACAAAATGGTGTTTTGTTTTTTTAATTCACCACACAAAAGTTTTTTTTTTGTTTTGCCGCAGCTCATGTTACAAAATAAGTGATGTAATTACAAAGTCATACAAAGAAAGCAAAAAAAAATCCAAGAAAGCAAGAAGGAGCGGAAAGGAAAAGACAACCGGGGAGAAGGACTGAGCCTCACACCACCGGAAATAAGCCTGCCAAGTGCGGTGGTAAATCCTAGCGGAGGAAGGCTTCCAAGCTCTAAGCATAGTGCGAATCCCCCCCGGGAGAAAACCCCCGAGCTCTCAAGACCGCAGTTTCAACTGCCAGACCGTCAAATGCAGCGACAGTAAATTGGGGTGGCAGAGAGGACCCTGGAAGAGCAGGTTGGGGCGAACTGGAAGACGCAGCGGTACGTTGGCGACCAGCCGATTTACATCGGTGTACTACGCGCGCCTGGGCCAGTTTCCTTGAGTTTCCCTTAGAACCCTGGGCAGGATAGGGAGAGGCAGAAAGAGGTAAGGAAGACTGAAGGACGACCACGGAATGACTAGCACGTCCACCGGCAGAGCCAGAGGGTCTTGTGACTTTGCGCCAAAGTAAGGAACCTGTCTGTTGTGGCGAGACACGAAGAGGTCCACGTCCGGGTCCCCCATAGATTGCAGATCTGCGCAAATGCCCCCGGATGTAGAGACCACTCCCCCGGATCCACAGAGGAACACCTGAGAAAGTCCGCTTCCCAATTCTCCACACCTAGAATGTGGATTGCGGAGAGAGCGGGACCCCGAGCCTCGCCCCAGAGCAGAATCTTGAATACCTCCTCCATCGCCAAGCGACTGCACGTGCCGCCCTGATGATTGATATATGCCACCTCCGTGGCATTGTCTGATTGGACTCGAACAGGATGACCCTCTAGGAGAATCGCCCAGTGGAGGAGGCAGAGAAAGATGGCACAGAGCTCCAGAAGATTGATGGGGAAGTGAGCCTCCTAAGGAGACCAGCGACCCTGGACCGTTAGGTCCCGAAACACACCTCCCCAACCCAGGAGACTCGCATCGGTCGTGACGACCTGCCAGTGGAGGAGAAGAAACGACCGCCCCTGGAGAAGGAGGGGAGAGTGGAGCCAACACATAAGAGACCGACGAATGGAGGGGGGCAGAAGAATCCAGCGATCCAGAATGGACAGTGACTTGTTCCACCGGGCCAAGAAGGCCAGCTGAAGAGGGAGATAGCGGAGCTGGGCGAAAGGGAGCGCCTCCATGGCCGCCACCATCCGGCCCAGCACCTCCATGCAGAAGCGAATCGGAACAAGAGAGGGGCGCCGTGGGTGATGGACACCCACCTGCAGGGAGCACCGCTTGTCCAACGGAAGACGAACATGGGCAGCCGCAGTGCCAAAAAGGAGACACCGAAAGAAGAGGACTGGGAGGGAGAAAGATTGGACTTTTCCTAGTTGATCACCCAACCGAAGGTGGACAGAGTCTGTACAGTGAGATGAAGACTCTCTAAGTTTTGGGACCGGGACGGACAAAAGATCGTCCAGGTAAGGGAGGGCCGAGATCCCTCAGGCCCGAAGGATGGCAATCACCGCCGCCATGATCTTGGTGAAAACCCTGCGAGCCGTAGCTAGGCCAAAAGGAAGAGCCACGAACTGGAAATGACCCGCAGGGACAGCGAAGCAGAGGAAGCGGAGGAAACACTGATGGGCGGGGAAAATGGGGATGTGCAGATAGGAATCCTGGATATCCACTGAGGAAATAAACTCCCCCTGATCCATGGACACTACCGTGGAGCGGAGGGACTCCATGCAAAAATGACGTAGCCGCAAGCGCGGTTGAGTAGCTTGAGGTCCAGAATGGGGTGGGCAGAGCCCCCTTTCTTAGGGATGACAAAGAGATTTGAGTATACCCTAAAAAACGCTCCCCCTGAAGGAACTGGCACAATCACTCCTTGAGCGAGGAGGGTACTTAAAGCGACATGAAAGGCCTCCGCCAAAGGGAAATGAGGAGGGCGGGACCAGAAGAAACAATCCCGAGGAAAGAAAGCTAATTCAATCCGTTAACCATCGGATATAAGGTCCCGGACCCAGGCATTTTGAACTTGCACCAGCCAAATGTGCTGGAAAAGAGACAGACGGCCACCCAATCGAGAAGAGGACAAGGGTGGGAGGCTTACGGTTACCGGACTTGGCCGCAAAACTACCAGAACGATTGTCTGGCTTACAGGAAGGACGAGCCTTGAAAGAAGTGGCTTTCCGAGAGTGGGCCAAAAGGAAGCAGTATTCCAACGGTGATCGGAGTGGCGAGGTTTGTTGTGCGGCAGCAGAGAACTTTTACCTCCAGTAGCTTTGGAAATAATTTCATCTAAGCGTTTCCCAAAGATTTCTTTGAAGCAGCACCTGCATCCTATGCCTTTAGCCACATGGAGCGACAAATCGCAACCAAGTTACCTGAGGCAAAGGCTGTGATACAGGCTGACTCCAAAGCCGCTGAACAGAGGAAGTCCCCAGCCTGAGAGTTATCGAGTGAGGTCTACCAAGTCTTCCCGATAGGTGCCTGACAGGATGCCCTGCCATAGCTGAGAAGCCCAAACTGAAACTAACTTGGACACCCAAGCAGAAGCGAAGGTGGTAAGAAAGGACAAACCTGCTGCTTCAAAGGCAAATTTCGCCAAGTTCTCAATCTTCTTGTCCGCCGGATCCATAAAGGATGCTGCGTCTGCCAGAGGCAGGATAGAAGATTTGGACAGACGAGAAACTGGAGGATCTACTGCAGGTGGCGCTGTCCACTTGGAAACCAGATCCGGAGAAAAGGGAAATTGAGCTTAAATCTTCTTGATTGCCTGGAAATGTTTGTCCGGATGCTTCCAAGCTGCATCCAGTAAGGCATCAAATTCAGCATTAGAACTGAAAGACTTGGGGGTACGCCGAGAGCGGCGAAAAGGTCACGATCCGAAGTTCTTGCGACCTCCAGATGAAAAGTGTCCCTGATGGCTGACACGTAGCTGTCCACCATATCAGACATGGCAGAGTGGTCCTCATGATACGAGGTGGATTCCGACCCGTCATCTGCTACTTCCCCTGGAGAGTGGGAGCGTGCGGTGGTAGCCTTAGACTGGGGCGTGTGAGACCTAGAACGAGGAGTCGAAGACCTGGGATGGTCACCGGGGGGGAGCGGCCTCTAGAGTGGGGGGCGCTGCCGGTGAGCTGGTGAAGAGGAGCGTGACCTACAAGAAGAATGTCTATCCCGCACACGCGACTCTGGAGAAGAGCCTGGTGAAATTACTTTAGGGTGCTTGTGAGAGTGCTGGGACCAAGCGGAACTCCCTGGGGTTCGTGCGCAGGGAAGACCGCTCTTAGGCCGAAGCCACTGATATGGAGACCCTAGCCAGGTCGGAGATAGACTGGGAAAGGGAGAAAACCCAGTCTGGGGGAGGGGCTTTCTGGAGGGACATCCTGAGAAGAAGGCACAGGGGGGATGGAGCGCGTGGTGAAGCAGGCGGGACAGGTGGATTCAGTAGAACCACCGTGCATTTTGGGCTTGCAGCCCACACAAGAATAGTAGGTGACCAAGGCTGCGGTCGTCCGTCTGGGAGGGTTCTGGTCTGGGGTCAGACATAGTTGCTAGTGAGAAGTAGTCAGCAATAAAATGGAACAATTTCACCCAGGTCCTGTGTCTCTTGGCTGGAGCTGAAAGCAGGCAGTAGCTGAGCTGTGACCCTTGACTTGAGCTCTGAAGCAGTGGCTGTGCTGTGTCCCAGCTGGAGCTTAAGAGGCAGGTAGCAGCTGAGTCTGAAGGCACGCAGGCAGAGAGAAGGCGGAGATGCCGGCTGCACTGACCCAGGAACAGCGCGTTCACAGTACCAGAACAGCGTCCTATTGGAGCCAGAGAGCGAGGCACCCAGAAATTGACCCCCCCAAAGCAAAAAATTCATTGGTCACAGAAGAGAGGAGGGTTGGCGCCCGCCAGAGTGCCTGCAATAGGGAAGTGGGCAGAGCTAAGTCCCAACGCAGGCCGCGGCCTCAATTAATATGCACCCCGCAGCACGTACATGCCAGAGAAGCAGGTAAAAACGAAAGTAAAAGCATGCCAGCCGCACGCCACAGAGGAGCTGACAGAGTCTGAAGGCGGGCGCTGGAGCGCTAAAAACTCTAGTAAGCACTGGCAGCGGTGGGGGGAGGATGCCTGCTACCCCCCAACATGTGTATAGAGGGAGAAGAGGCTGAAAATCATGTCAGGCTGAGAAAACGGGACGAGCAGGGAAGGTAGGGCGACCCGGACCAAAGGTACAACCCCAGTCGCTGGCAGGAAGAGGTTAACGGTGCATACTCTATGCCGCGTGCCCCTTAACTGCATATGGGGAACAGGTAGCGCCATGCTCCTGAACCCCCACCTAAAAAAGAGAAAATAAAAAGGAGAAAAGAACCCTACAAACAGACCCTGTGTCTGCCTCCTACTGACACTAAGTTAAAACTAATTAGCTCAGAGTCAGTAGGCAGGGTATATTCTGCCAGAAGGGGCTGACTTTCTTTTTGTATGCCTAGTGTCAGCAAGATATACCCACTGTCACTGTGTCCCCCAATGGAGATGACCGAGAAAAAAGTTACAAACACACACACACACGTTATTAAACACATTATTAAAATACATTACTAATAAAAATTTAACAAAATTAATTATAAAAAATATATTATTGTTACATTTAAATGGCTCCTTTCTACATTTTTATTATTGTTGGCTAAATTTTTAGCTCCTTGCCGCCCACATAAGTTGGTCCCTGTTTAAAAATGTAATAACATTTCATTATAAAAAATAAAACTTTGTTAAATACATCTTTTTTCATCCCTACTGCATGCAGAACGCCAGAAAAAACACCCGAAAAACTGAAAAAAACTTAGGAAAAAGCTGTGGCAGTTTTTCTGGTGTTTTCGCTGGCGTTTTTTTAGGTGTAAAAATAAATGAATACAAATGGAAACCTAGCCTTAACCACATCCACAACTTAAAATTGTGTAAAAATTGTTAAATCCACAATAAATTTAAATTTGCATGTGAAATCCTGCAGATTTTTCTTTGTAAATCTCCCAAAGTTTGGTTTTTCTAGGAATCTGAAAGACAATTCATTGTATGTGACATACCTCCTTTTGTCAGCATAGAAGCACTATAAGAATTTTTAACATAAGTAGCAGAAAACTCTTTTTTGTGCACACTAGCTTGTCTGGGTTTTCGTATTTCAAAAGGTTCGTCCTCTACAGAAGTGCAGTCAGATTGAGTGTCATCGAGGTCAGTAACCTGTTGAGTAAAAGAAATGCAGACAAAATAAATGTCATTGGCAAAGCTGTTCTTTATGAAACATCTAGAGACTAAGAAGGACTCTCAGCAGGGGATAACAATGCTTTCTTCCTGCACCGAAGGACACTCTGTGTTGAAATTACTGTTGTACACAAGGATGTGAATTTATTTTTGGCTGCACTTATTTTCTAAATGTAATACCTTCCATGCACAACAATACAGAAAAGAAATAAGAAACTAAAAAAGTCCAGGAAAACAGCAGCACTAATAAAAAAAAAAAAAATTGGAAATTGTGAAACAGGTGATACAGTGAAACCTCTTTGAGAAGACCCCCTCCATAACTGCACAAAAAAGTAGTCTTCTGTAAGGTGGTCTTGTCAAAGACATGGAATTTTGGAGAGGTTTCACCGTACTATCATATCAACTGCATTTGCAACTGTATGTGGACAGACCATTTGAAGGGGTACCAATCCAAAGAATAGGGGATAAGATGTCTGATTGTGGGGGTCCTGCCGCTGGGGACTCCCGTGATCTCCAGCGCTGCACCCTAGTCATCTGTATATGGAGCGAACTCTCCGACGTAGTAGCCACCACGCCCCCACCCATAGACATGAATGGAGGGGACGTGGCGGCTGTAGTCGCCACTCATCTGGCATGGAGTGGAGTTTCCTCTGTGCATAGATGACAAGCTTCTATGTTCCGGAGGCCGCTGCTGCTGGCCTGGAGATCGCGGGGGTCCCCAGCGGCGGGACCCCCGCGATCAGACATCTTATCCCATGTCCTTTGGAAAGTGGATAAGATGTTTTTTGGTGGAGTACCTTTTTAAATGTGTGGATTCTCAACCTATTGATATTAAAGCGGACCTGTCAGCAGGTTTTTAGGACATAAAGTAAAGGCATAGCTCTATAGGGCTCTGACTCCATACTTAACTCTCATTAGCGCTAAGATATCAGTCTAAAATATGCGCAAGTTAGGCTAAGCTATGGTAGCTTGTCCTTTCATGCCCATCAACCTATTGCCCTTGATCTCACAAATGCGCTCACCCTCAAGCTTTTCTATTGGTGGCTTGATAAGGGTCTCTATTGTTTTGGAAACTTTTTACACAGACTGCAGATTCTCCCTAGTAAATCTTTTTTGGACTGTCCATAAAATACCACAGGCTTTTCTCTCTTCCTGTAATAATGTAATGTAGAGGCTTGGACCTCCTGGCTGGACTATTGCGCCCCAGCTCCACTGGTTTCTCCTCTTCAGCCTTTCCCCCATTGGGGGCTCCTAGATTGATGGGGCTCTCATTCTAGAGTACTGTTTTTTATTTTACATGGGCTTACAATTACTGGTTATTTTGTGCACTTTGGTGCCATTGTTGATTGATTACATCTTTCTGAAAATACCTTGTGCCCATGTTATGCTTGTTGTCTTTTGATCCCTGATCTCAACATCATAGAGTCTGTGTGGGATTACATAAATAGGCAAAAGTATTTGAGGAAGCCTATGACCAAGAACATCTGTCGTTAGTTCTTCAAGTTGTTTGGAAACTTCAAAAACTGTGTGCAAGTGTACCTAGAGGAATCAATGCTGTTTTGAAAGCAAATTGTGGTAACGCAAAATATTTATTTTATTTTACATTTCTTTTCTGTGTATTCACTTTTTTGTTAATAGATAAAATAATCTATTAACACTTTTATTTTCTGAAGCATCTGAAACATCTGTCCACTTGCGCACAGTACTGTATATTTCTAAGCATTATCATAAAGGTGTGTAATAATTTTATGGTCAGGAGTACATAGATTTTAATGGTCTTACCTTTAACTCCATAACTGGGTCCTTTTTCACAAAGGCATCAGCAATATCCACACCACCAACAAGTTTTAGATCAGCTGTACGTGTTGACCGGGCTGCTTCCAGCTGTTTAGAACGTTCTTTCACTAATGTTGCTATTGAAAAAAAAAAAAAATGTAAAAGAAAAACACACTAAGAAATAATAAAATAATATTAATACAATATTCTGGCTCTTGCAACATGTTAGTCATTTCATTGCTGTTCCTCTTTGGTATTTTGTATGCTAAATAACTAAAATATATTTAAAATATATCATTAGGCTTCTTTCACAAGGCAGTTGTGACCAAACCAAAAACGGCTATTAGGCTCTTTTTTTTTTTTGCCTTCAACGGCCGTTATCGGGACAGGGCACAACGGGTCCCGATGGATCCCACTGAATATAATGGGGTCAGTCGGGTGTCGTTGTATTATAGCGGGGGTAGCGGGAGAAAAAGATGACACATGCACTCATTTTTCTCCTGCTATTCTCTCCATATTTTTCAATAGCCGCTGTACTGCCAGGACATAACGGCAGTGTGAAATAAGCCTTATTGTTATAGACTAATAAGCAAATGAATCAATGGCCCATAATCATCAATCTGCCTTAAAACAAAACTGTCGGGTTTTGCCCATAGCAACCAATCACAACTTAGATTTTATTTTACCAGAGCGCAATAAGATTGGTTGTTATGGGGAAACCAGATGGATCAAGTGATCTATCTGCACTAAATTGTGATGTGCCTCCTGTATGGAAACTAGTGGGGAGATTAATCAAAACCTGTGCAGAGGAAAAGTTGCCCCTAGCAACCAATCAGATTGCTTCTGTTAATTTTTAGAGGCTTTATTTTTGTTAAGAGCAATCTTATTGGTTGATATGTGCAACTGGTCTACTTATCCTTCGCACAGGTTTTGATAAATTTCCCTTTAGGTTTGTAAATAGTGATCAATCATATTCCAACTTCCATTTTTCCGATAAAGGTTAGAATATAAGTGATCTGGTTGGTTAATAGTGAAACTTTTTTCTGCACTATTTCCATACAAAACCCAATGTATTGCTTTCGTGACTGGGAGAAACCTGCACAAATATTACAACACTAGTTGTGGGTGTAGACAATAGTAATGCAGCTCAACTGACATTAAAGGGGTACTCCACTGCCCCAGCATTCGGAAAACAGTTCTGGATGCAAGGTGTGGGCTGCGAAGTTGTGATGTCACGGCCACGCCCCCTCAATGCAAGTCTATGGGAGGGGGCATACGCCCCCTCCCATAGACTTGCATTGAGGGTGTGTGGCTGTGACGTCACAAGGGGACGTGACCCTGATGTCACGACCCCGCAGCCAGCTTTCGGAACTAAATGTTCTGAACGCTGGGGCAGTGGAGTACCCCTTTAAATAGAATACTAACCTCTGGCTGGTTTAACTGGAGCTGACTTATGTGCCGGCTGTTGCTTTATCTCCTCCAGCACACTCCCTTCTGACTCACTTTCTGTTGATGCAAAACCAACACTAACTTTTCCATTAAGTGAAGATTTCGATTTCAAACAATTATGATGTTTGTGTTGCTGCACGAACTCATCCTGCAAGTCTGACACATCTTCGGAGCTAAACGGAGGTGTCCTGAAAAGAAGTAGAATTATTAGTGAATGAAGTGAAAGAAAGGGAATGTTCAATGCACCCATCACCTAACACACAGACTGTAACTGGTTTCTCAAAGATTAAAGAGAACCTGTCATGGAAACAAAACTTTTGATACGATATTCCCTTGTGAATAAAATCCTGTTTGTAATTTATGTAATGTTGAAAAAATTTATATTTTTTTTCCTGCTGCTGAAAAAACAGCCACTGGGGGTCTCCCTTCTGGTCCTGTATGCATTCTCCGCACAGACTTTGGTCTCCTGCCAAACTGGCATAAGTCCAAAGTCCAGAAGTGAAGCTATGCATAGCGCTCACTCACTGCCTGTCCATCAGGCAGGGGAGAGCGAGTGCTGTTCACGCCGCACCTCAGCTTCATGGACCCCACCGCCATGTGAAGGAGACCTGGAGGCAGCGTGCACTGATACTCAGTGCAGCGCTGATCGTCCTAGGACAAGCATCGCCTGTATTTAAAGAAGCATAGAGAGAGGGCGGAAGTAATCCCTGGCAGGGCTTCAGATGACGTTGCGCCTGCCAGGGAACACCCACTTCCTTTGTTACTGAGCTCAGACAGTGAGCAGGAATACAGGGCACCAAACAGGTGTTATGTTTGTTAATAACAGTTAGGGAACCATATATTAGTATATCAGACATAGATTAGTTTGTGACAGGTACTCTTTAACATTTACATGATATTTAAAGCGTACCCGTCAGATCCAACAAAAAATACATTTTTTTAATATAGCACTCAGTACCTAATTCTGACCATGTACATCTAATTTTTATGTGTCTAGCACCTTTATTTTTTTTATTGCACTTTTAATTTAGCTCACTAGTCTAAATTCCTCTCAAAGGGAGGGGGCGTGGCCTCACTGTGCAGGTCTCCACCCCCTCCCTCAGTATGCTGTCTGCTCACATCTCCCCCAGCATTAGCAAAACTACAACTCCCAGCTTGTCCTCACTGACAGTAGCGGGACACAAGCTGACAGTTGTGATGATTTTTCCCTGCGCTCACAGCTGTCAATCAAGGAAGTGTGACCATGACATAGGTGATGACGCATGGACACAGCAGGACTAGTATGTGTCCAAGCAGGCAGAGGGGGCAGTTGTTTGACTGGCTTTTTCAGTATGAAATATTGAAAATTTTCTAATGAAAGCAATTGCAAAACCTATTGGTTTTGCATGCTTTACAAAAAGTTTTTGTATCTGACAGTGCCCATTTAAAGTGTAGCAGTCATTTCACATAATGTTACTAGATAAGCTATCATAGCTGTAAACCTGAAGACCAGCACCATTTCTGTATATGGTATTTGTCACCAGATTTCTGCTCTACAGGCTTATTATCTAAGTTTCAGTTGCCCTAATGTTAACATCTATAATGTCTTCCACATACTACACACACAGATGATGGGATCATGCTCCTCTATATTACACCATCCAAAGCAGCAGCATGGAAGACATTATAGAGCAGTGCTGAGCAGTCTAAGCTGTGAATTAAGCACGGGGTGTGATCTAATAATCATTAAGAAGTACCTGTAGTCTCTCTATCTGACTCTAGCTCTCTCAAGCCACTTCCCACCTCCCATCTTTATACATTTCTATCAACAGCTGTAAACTGATCCCTTGGGGAGCACGGAAGTAGCCTGAAAAGGAGTAAGGTATTTTTGTCTGCATAATTCAATATTTACTATTGAATTATGCAATGTTTGTTTAACCCCTTAACGACACAGGACATATATTTACATCCTGTGTGGGCTCCCGTTATGTGAAGCCTGCTCAGGAGCTGAGCGCGATTCATACCCGACAGGTCTCGGTATCAGCAACCACGACCCGCGGCTAATACCGGACATCGCCAATCGGGCTGATGTCCGGTATTAACCCTTTAGGCGCCACGATCAAAGATAATTGTGGTGTCTAAAACAGGAGAAAAGTTTCACCAGTTAGCTCAGTGGGCTGTTCGGGGCCGCCGCTGTGAAATTGTGGCACCTCAGACAGCTGACAGGACAGTGGGAGTCTTCTTGCTTTTCTCTCGGCTGTCCGATTGGCGCTTGATTGCTCCAAGCCTGATATCCAGGCTTGAGCAATCGACTGT
The DNA here is from genome assembly GCF_029499605.1 of Hyla sarda. NCBI lineage: Eukaryota > Metazoa > Chordata > Amphibia > Anura > Hylidae > Hyla > Hyla sarda. The sequence goes on from NC_079190.1 coordinate 156,626,709, forward strand.
CGATAACACTGATCAATGCAATGCTATGGCATAGCATTGATCAGAGTATTCAATTAGTGTAATGAATGTTATAGTCCCCTATGGGGGATGAAAAAGTCAGATCAAAACTAAAATGGTACCGATAAAAACTACAAATCACGGCGCAAAAAATGAGCCCTCATACCGCCCTGTATGCGGAAAAATAAAAAGTTATAGGGGTCAGATAAGGAATTTTTTTAACTTAGTAATTTTCGTGCATGTAGTTATGATTTTTTCCAGAAGAGAGAATCACACCTATATAAGTAGGGTATCATTTTAATCGTATGGATTTTACAGAAAAGTGCACTGTGCAGAAACAGAAGCCCCCAAAAGTAAAATAATTTTTTTTAAATTTTGTCCCACAAATATTTATTTTCCGGTTTTGCCATAGATTGGGTGGTAAAATGATTGATGTCAATACAAAGTAAAATTGCTGGTGCTAAAAAACAAGCCCTCATATGGGTCTGTAGGTGCAAAATTGAAAGTGTTATGATTTTTAGAAGGTGATGAGGAAAAAACGAATGTGCAGAAACGGAAAAACCCTGCATCCTTAAGGGGTTAAAACTATTGTGCCCCCTACTAAGTGAATAACTTATGCATCTGAATTTTTATTAGTAAGAAAGCTAAGATGCTACTCCTGTTGATCAGCAATGCTGCTTTAGACTGCATCAAAGTGATCCACTTATAGCTCTTTAAAACTATTTTACCCATTATGGTTTCACAATTTTTTTTTATGATAAAAAATATTGGAATACATTTGTTTTATAATGCAAACACCAAGTCCAAAAGGCACTTGCTGATGGCAGTCCTGGGTCCTTTGTATGGACCTCAGTTGTAATAACATCACAGTGGGAGCTGATGGGTTGTGATACAAGAAGGGGTAAGACAATGGATGTCCTCCCTAGGGCGATTGATCACAGTGTATAGAATATTTTAGGCAATATTGCTGTATTAGTGCATGTTTGTGTTGCTGGACTTACCACATTCAAATAAGCTTCAACAGTGTCAAATGTACCCATAAAGGATGTATAATGCTATGTATCTAGAAAGTCAAAATCTGTCCAGCAGTAGTTTTGCGAATGAGTCCACTTATAAACTAAATATGAATGTGTATGTATGTATAATAAAATACTTACGTAATACTTGATGGTAGTACATGAGCTTCCTTTGAGGACACCAGCGTAGTTCTTGAAAAAGTTAAATGAGATTTAATTTTAGTATATGAATAGAATACAGCTCTTAGGGCAGAGATTAATGCATTTAGTAGAAGAGTTAGTTTAGTTTATTGTAAAGTTTAGGTCACAGCATGGTTTATATAGAAATGTAGCTTATTGACAGCTACTAGAGAATCCACTGAGAGAACATCTTTTCTAAATCAGGTAGTCAGCTGAAATCAGGACATAGCTAGTGTCTAAGAATATATGAAGCATGAACCCCAAGGCATATTTTACCTCCCATCCCCTTCCCCCTTGAGGACAGCATCGCAATAAAAAAACTTTTAAAACATGACAGGCATAGCTACACACCTAATCAGTACAGTGTCCCTGGGTACTTACCCATAGGTATTGTACATTACCATGCCCCTACAACCCCCATATCTATGCTTGAACTACAAGAACCAGCATGCACGCTCTAGTAAGCAAATGTACAGATGTACAAATCTACAGCCTAGTAGAGCCTAATTTAAAGGAGCACTGCAGTGTAGGAAAATGTATCCCTTATCCAAAAGATACGGGATAAGTGTCTGATCACTGGGACACACGTCCTCTATTCATCTCTATGGGAACGCTTGGGTATATCCGAATCTCCAATAGAGATGAATGGAGGGCATGTGCCGAACTCCGCTCCAGGATATCACAGAGGTCCCAGGGATCGGACCCCTCGCGGTCAGACACTTATCCCCTATCTTTTGAATAGGGGATACATTTTCCAACACTGCAGTACTCCTTTAAATTAGGATCTACTAGGTCACAGGTCCTTACTAGAGCATGCTGGTTCTTGAAGTTCAAGCTTTGATATGGGGGTTGTAGTAGACAATAAGGCATGCTGGGGCTTTTAGTTTAAGCACAGACAGTGACATAAAATGGGGTGGATAGTGACAGGTCTAGTAGTTCTAAAAGATCCAATAATGAATTCCCCTTTATCCCTGCTCCCTCCAGTGATCTTTTCAGTGCACTGTTACTGATAAAGTACTATTTCCCCTTAATATGATGCTGGGGTGGGTGGGAAACATAAAAAGAACCGATGCTTATCTTGTCCTGGTCCCCAGTTGGACTGCCGTAGATCCTGTTTCCACCAAGCAGTCCAGTTGTGTTTGCTGCCTTCTTTAACCACTTAAGGACCACGGGCGTACAGGTACGCTCTAACACTTAAGGAACTAGGGCGTACTTGTACGCCTGCGGGAATTTCGGTCCCCGGGAGGGGACTGGACTGGGATGACTGCTGATATTTATCAGCAGGCATCCCAATGAATTCACACCGGCGATTTGCGCCAATTTTGGGTCATACGGGTCTCTGGTGACCCGGAAAATAAGGGAAATCGGGGTTGTCCAAGACACCCTTGATCCCCCTGAAGGGATAGGAGTGAGGTGGCAGGGGTGCCACCCCTCCTATTGGTCGGTCAGAAGCGACCGACCAATAGCAGATCGTGAGCGGGGGGGGGGAGGGGTTAAAGGTCGGTTCCCCAGTTCTGCCCACGCACAGTAGTCCGGGCGCTTGAGGTCCACTTACCCATCGGCGACGGGCAGCAGAGGATGGCGATGCAGCTCCATGGTGCGGCGATGCCGTGCAGTGATCCTACGGAAGCTGCTGAGTAGTTGCCTAGCAACATCTGGAGGGCTACAATTTTGAGACCGCTATACAGTGGTTTCTAAACTGTAGCCCTCCAGATGTTTCAAAATTACAAATCCCAGCATGCCCGGACAGCTGTTTGCTGTTTGGGCATGCTGGGATTGTAGTTTTGCAACAGATGGAGGGCTACAGTTTGGAGATCTCTGTGCAGTGGTCTCTAAATTGTGGCCCTCTAGATCTTGCAAAACTACAACTCCCAGCATGCCCACACAGCAGTTTGCTGTCTGGGCACGCTGGGATTTATAGTTTTGCAACATCTGGAGGGCCACAGTTTGGAGATCACTGTGCAGTGGTCTCTAAACTGTGGCCCTTCAGATCTACAACTCCCAGCATGCCCAAACAGCAAACAGCTGTCTCAGCATGTTGGGAGTTGTAATTGCGTACCTACAGCTGTTGCATACCTACATCTCCCAGTATGCCCTTCGGCGATCAGTACATGCTGGGAATTGTAGTTTTGAAACAGCTGGAGGTACACTGGTTGGAAAATACTGAGTTAGGTAACAGAACCTAACAGAAGGTTTTCCAAATAGTGTGCCTCCAGCTGTTGCAAAAGTACAACTCCCAGCCTGCACGGTCTGTCAGTGCATGCTGGCAGTTTTAGTTTTGCAACAGCTGGTTTGCACCCCCATGTGAATGCACAGGGTACATTCACACGGGCGGGTTTACAGTGAGTTTCCTGCTTCAAGTTTGAGCTGCGGCAAATTTTCCGCAGCAGCGCAAACTCCTAGCGGGAAACTCTGCCAGTGCAAATGTACCCTAAAAACACTACACTACACTAATACAAAATAAAGGGTAAAACACTACATATACACCCCCTTACACCCCACCCCCCATTAAAAATGAAAACATATCATACGGCAGTGTTTCCAAAACGGAGCCTCCAGCTGTTGCAAAACAGGCATGCTGGGAGTTTAGCAACAGCTGGAGGCACCCTGTTTGGCGTAGAATACCCCTATGTCCTCTCCTATGCAATCCCTAATTTAGTCCTCAAATGCGTATGGCGCTCTCTCACTTCAGAGCCCTGTTGTATTTCAAGGAAACAGTTTAGGGCCACATATGGGGTATCTCCGTACTCCGGGCTTTTTCTCCTTTTACCCCTTATGAAAAGGAAAAGTTGGGGTCTATCCCAGCCTGTTAGTGGAAAAAAATTAAAAATGTTACACTAACATTCTGGTGTTGCCCCATATTTTTTATTTTCACAAGAGATAAAAGAATAAAAAGACCCCCAAAATTTGTAACGCAATTTCTCCTGAGTACAGAAATACCCTATATGTGGGCATAAAATGTTCTGCGGGAGCATAACAAGGCTCAGGAGTGAGTACGCACTGATTTTACAGCGGTTCTGATATAAACGCAAAAAAATAAATACCCACAGACTCCATTTAGTAAACTACACCCCTCACGGAACGTAACAAGGGGTATAGTGAGCCTTAACACCCCACAGGTGTTTGATGAATTTTCATTAAAGTTGGATAGAAAAATGAAAAAAGATTGGAAAATTGCTGAACTTTGAAGCCCTCTAATGTCTTCCAAAAGTAAAAACATATCAACTGTATGATGCAAATATAAAGTAGACATATTGCATATGTGAATCAATATATAATTTATTTGGAACATCTATTTTCCTTACAAGCAGAGAGCTGACAAGTTAGACAAATGCAAAATTTACAATTTTTTCATCAAATTTTGGAATTTTTGACCAAGAAAGGATGCAAGTATCGCCAAAAATTTACCAAAAATTTCTGGTCCTTAAGGTGAAAATGGGCTTGGTCCTTAAGGGGTTAAAGACAATCAGCTAGTTTCAGGACCTTCCTGCTCAACCAATCACTGTCCAAGACAAGACACCTGCAAACAACTGCTTGTTAGAAGGACAAAGAAGATACCGGCACTGCTCGGAGGAGAACTGGATCTGTGGCAGACCAACGGGAGATCGAGCTAGGTAAACATCAGGTTTTTTATGTTTCCCCCATGGCCCAGCACCCTATTACACACACATGGGGACTGGGTGGGAGGGAGGTGTTCCTGGGGAGCTGAAAGCATAATCCTGCAACCCTACACTCTGATCTTTTTACTATATAGTCTTAGGTGCAGGGTCCAGGCTTCAGTTCCTGGGGAAGCTGACATGCTGGGAGACAGAAGTTGTACTAGTTTTGGCCTGTGGCTCTGTTATAGGTAAACATTAGAGCCACGGGTTCTGAAAAAGTTCTGGTAGGGCACCTCCTGCAGTGCTTCTTCTGGACTTGCAGGACTATGTACATGCACAAACCATGCCCCTACTGCAGGCCATGCCGCACTGTGCCCCATCTGGAAATAATTCCCCACTCTGCCCCATCCTGTAATAATGCTCCCCTGTGCCTCATTCTATAATAATGCCCCACTGTCTCCTGGCCTTAAAGGAGATATCCAGTGGTGACTCAGTGGTGAACAACTTATCCCCTATCCTAAGGATAGGGGATAAGTTTGAGATCGCGGGGGGTCCGACCGCTGGGGCCCCCTGCGATCTCCTGTACGGAGCCCCGACAGCCCGCGGGAAGGGGGCGTGTCGACATCCGCACGAAGCGGTGGCCGACACGCCCCCTCAATACAACTCTATGGCAGAGCCGGAGCGCTGCCTTCGGCAATCTCCGGCTCTGCCATTGAGATGTATTGAGGGGGCGTGTCGGCCGCCGCTTCGTGCGGGGGTCGACACCCGCTATCTGGCCGGAGAGCCGGGGCCCTGTACAGAGAGATCGCAGGGGGCCCCAGCGGTCGGACCCCCCGCGATCTCAAACTTATCCCCTATCCTTAGGATAGGGGATAAGTTTTTCACCACTGGACTACCCCTTTAATGTCATCAAGCCACTCTAGAGAGATCTTAAACATGAGCTTTAGGCAACATGACCAAAGACTTTGCAGGACCTGGAGGCATTTTGCCAAGACAAATGGGCAGCTATACTACCAGAATGTGAGGCCTCACAGACAATGATTACAAAGACTTCACACTGTTATTGATGCTAAATAGGGCAATACACAGTAAGACACATTTTGCCTACTTATTTTTCTGTCAGCCTGTTCGCCCACACTAAACCCAATACACTGGGTTATAGTGTGGGTGAACAGGAGTCCAACGAGGGGTCACTTACTTAAATATGTCCAGATATTTCCCCCAGAAGATCCATTGCTATATTCAGTGAATCGCGCGTATCCTAGTGAAGTGGACTCACAGACAATGGATATGTAAATTAAGCCAGCAAAGCCACACACCCTGTGCGCAATTCACAGAATATAGCAGAGGTTTTTCTGGGGGGGGAATATCTCAGGATCTACTGAACATATTTAAGTAAGTGACCCCTCGTTGGACTCCTGTTCACCCACATTATAACCCAGTGTATGTGGTTTAGTGTGGGTGAACAGGCTGACAGTTTTCCTTTAAAAATTTAACATATATTACCAATTCTCTAAGGGTATGAAAGCTTTCAAGTACAACTGCATAATGCATAGATTCCAAACCACACATGTAAATTCTTCAGTGATAATGTCTTACTTTAGGGTGGAGCTCATTACTGGGATGGAACACCTTGCTTCAGCATGTAATTCTTCTTGTGAAGATGTTAGTATTGATGCTCTGGACTTCCTCTGTCTGGGCAATGAAGCAGAGGATGCACTTCCCATAGTAGAGGATTTAAATGTGGAAAAGACTGAGAAAAGAGAAAAATATTACACTGTAGATATACCTCAAACCAGGTTTACAGGGGGAAAAGTTTTTAGTAATTATTAAAGAGGCAGAATGAAGACAACCATTTACAAGAATGTCTCTACGGTGTAGTACATACATAACAACCCAAATCCAAACATAAATATAAAATCAAAACAAATAAACTCATAAATTAAGTTATGTGTAATAATGTAAAATGACACATGGGAAAAATATTGAACACATCAAGAAAGGTAGGTACAAAAAGGCATGGAAAGCAAGGACAGCAGCAAAAAACTATAAGTAATTAAAAAGCAATCAAGACCCTAGTAAGTGCAAATTAATGTCGGCTGTTTCAGTCCCAACTGATGGCCTACAAAACAGTCTTATTGCCAAAGTGTCACACAAGACACATCTCATCATGGGTAAAAGCAAAGAGCTGTCTCAAGACCTTCACAACCTAATTGTTTCAAAACATAACAATGATGTTGGTTACAGGCACATTTCTAAGCTTCTGAATGTTCCAGTGAGCACTGTAAGTGGAAAGACAACCATTTCACCATAAATTTCCCTCGACCAGGTGCTCCTTACAAGATTTTTGGCAGAGGAGCAAAATGACTAATCAGAAGAGTTGTCCAAGAGCCAAAGGACCATTGTAGAGAGATGGGATTAGCAAGTACTGCTGTCTTGAAGGAACAGTTTTCAGTGAGAAATCCAGTCATGCCGTAAATGTTTGCACCCCTGAAATTTTTCAAGAAAATGTATTTCTCACAGAAAAGGATTGCAGTAACATATGTTTTGCTATACACATGTTTATTCCCTTTGTGTGTATTGGAAATAAACCAAAAAAGGGAGGAAAAAAAGCAAATTGGACATAATGTCACACCAAACTCCAAAAATGGTCTGGGCAAAATTATTGGCACCCTTAACTTAATATTTGGTTGCACACCCTTTGGAAAAACATATCTGAAATGAGTAACTTCCTATAACCATCAATAAGCTTCTTACACCTCTCAGCCGGAATGTTGGACCACTCTACCTTTGCAAACTGCTCCAGGTCTCTCTTATTGGAAGGGCACCTTTTCCCAACAGCAAATTTAAGATCTCTCTACATTCAATGGGATTTAGATCTGGACTCATTGATTGCCACTTCAGAACTCTCCAGCGCTTTGTTGCCATCCATTTCTGGGTGTTTTTTGACATATGTTTGGGGCCATTATCCTGCTGGAAGACCCATGACGCAAACCCAGCTTTCTTTTCACAAATCTCTTTTTATTAAGATGAAAGATGAGATAACAAAATAACGTGATGACAATTCGGAATATTAAACAGTTTTGCAATCTTATACAAGTGCTACTTCATCAAGCGATATCGCATCTGGAGAAAGCATATCAAATCAGGTATAAAAAGGAAGAGCCATTCAAGAGCAGTCATAAAGTGAGTGCAACTAATAAACAAGAACCATGTAATAAGACAGGACCTATCTAGCCTCACGCTGGGTGGAATGCTTCAATATGGGGTCATGTTGATAGGTCCGAGGTAAACCTGTAGAACATTGCATAAACAAGTAAAACTATTTTGTGTAGAACAATTTATTTTGTTTTTATTTTTTTCGTGGAGCCCGGCCGGGCTAAAATCAGTTAATTTCTTGAGAGACCCAAGAGAAGTGTGGGGAGGGGAGGGGCAAACCCAGCTTTCTGACACTAGGCTGTACAGTCCAAGCCAAAATCCATTGGTAATCCTCAGATTTCATGATGTCTTGCACACATTCAAGGCACCCAGAGCCAGAGGCAGCAAAACAACCCCAAAACATCATTGAACCTCCACCATATTTCACTGTAGGTACTGTTATTTTCTTTGTAGGCCTCATTCTGTTTCCGGTAAACAGTAGAATGATGTGCTTTACCAAAAAGCTCTATCTTGGTCTCATCTGTCCACAAGACGTTTTCCCAGAAGGATTTTGGCTTACTCAAGTTCATTTTGGCAAAATGTAGTCTTGCTTTTTTATGTCTCCGTGTCAGCAATGGGGTCCTTCTGGGTCTCCTCCCATAGCGTTTCATTTAATTTAAATTTTGACGGATAGTTTGCGCTGACAATGATGCTCCCTGAGCCTGCAGGACAGCTTGAATATCTTTGGAACTTGTTTGGGACTGCTTATCCACCATCCAGACTATCCTGCGTTCACACATTTCCTCAATTTTTCTCTTCCGTCCACACCCAGGGATATTAGCTACAGTGCCATGGGTTGCAAACTTGCTTGATAATGTTGCACACTGTGGAGAAAGGCAAATCTAGATCTCTGGAGATGGACTTGTAACCTTGAGATTGTTGATATTTTCCTCATTTTTGGTTCTCAAGTCCTCAGACAGTTCTCCTCTTTCTGTTGTCCATGCTTAGTGTAGCACACACAGACACACAATGCAAAGACTAAGTGAACTTCTCTCCTTTTTATCTGCTTTCAGGTGTGATTTTTATATTGCCCACAGCTGTTACTTGCCCCAGGTGAGTTTAAAGGAGCATCACATGCTTGAAACAATCTTATTTTTCCACAATTTTGAAAGGGTGCCAATAATTTTGTCCAGACCATTTTTGGAGTTTGGTGTGACATTATGTCCAATTTGCTTTTTTCCTCCCTTTTTTGGTTTAGTTCCAATACACACAAAGGGAATAAACATGTGTATAGAAAAACATGTGTTAGTGCAATCCTTTTCTGTGAGAAATACTTTCAGGGGTGCCAACATTTGTATAGGTATTGAGTTGCAGATGATTCTGGCTACATTATCTTCTTTTCCTGTCGCCTCAGTCCTCATGTGCAGAGATTTTAATCAGTGTCTAGATTTTTCTTTGGACAAGTTCTGGGACACAGGTGTCACTTCTAGGTCCCAGCCTATTGTGTTAGCTGCAGCTTAGCTTCTTGTTGGAGGTGGGTCTTATTGATCTCTGGTGACCTTGCAATCCCTCCACAAATCAATATTCCTATTACTCTACCATTTATGGACCTCTTTCTAGAATAGTCATAGTAGTGGGGGGATGCAGACACGCTGGGAATGGTAAGAGAGGCTGAGTATCTTTGCTAGAAGATGGAGATTGAACCCATTTATTTTTGCATTTGCTGACTACCTCAGAGATTAAAACTGTGGAGCTGACTTTAAATGAGGGTATGGATTTGGTCTCCATGGTCTGGGATTCGCTTGAAGCATTTTTGAGGAGCCTCTTTATTCATACTTATAAGTCATGCATCAGGGATCAGGAGGCTCGCTTGTAGCAGGCTGTTGTGGATGCTAAGAGTAGTTAAATTCTGGATCCCATTGACATAGTGAGGGAGAAATGGATCTAGGCCTAAACTGACAATTAGCAGCACATAGAGGTTATTGCTAAGCAAGAGATTTTTGTCTGACAGTGAACTTTGAGAGCGAGGAGGGTACTGGCAAATTGCTTTCATCTATTGCTAAGGCTCGGCAAAGGATGGTTTATATCTGCTGTCTTCTAGACTCAACAGGACAGGACATAACTAATCCCACCCCTTCATTCACCCATACCCCTTCCCTTCAATTCCTTGGTTGAACTTGAAGGACATTTTCATTTTTCAACCATACTATGTAACTATGTAATGATAGTGGCATTCTGCAGGTAAAGCTACATTTCTATTAGGACACTTACACTTCTAAAACCTCTTGTTTTCTTGCAGAGCTAGACAGTTTTGTGGATAGAACTCTTCTGCCTTCTTCAACTCCAGATCAGAGATTCAAGCTGGTCTCGCCTCTTACTCTGGAGGAATTGGAGGTGGCTCCAAAAGACTCCACAAATCCCTGGGCACATATGGCATTCCTACTGAGGTGTACAAAAGCTTTAAGGGTGTCATTTTGCTACAGCTCTTGCGGGTGCTTAAGTCAGCAGTATTGGAGGACTAACTTCCTTGTTCTATGCTTGAGGGGATAGTGGTGCTTCTTCCTAAGCCCGGTAAGAATCCGCCTCTTGCCGGGTCTTACAGACCGATTTCTCTATTTTGCTCGGATGTTAAACTGCTCATTAGAGAACTTGACAGGGACAAAATTCACCAGGTCTTTCTAAGGGGGGTGCTGTGGCCAGATTCATCTTTCCACTCAACACTTCCAAAGCTTTTGACAGCATTGAGTGGAATTGTATCATTACTGATGGCCCGGATAAGTAAGTGGTAGACTATCTGACTCTTCTCAACTGCAGCAAGGGACATGGCTGCATAGTGGGATTTCATTATGGTAGTATTAAGGACTAAATAGCATTGTATGTGGATATGTTATCATTTTTGGGAGATACTGAAAAATCGTTAGCCCCTGTTATACAATTTATCTTTGTTTCTTTTTCTGGCCTATTAATTATTTGGGATAATTTGGTCTTAATGACACTAGATCTGCTCCCTCCTATCCCTCAGAGTGCAGTCTCCAAGATACAACTTATTGCCAGGACTTGGAAATTCAGATAACCCCTTCTAACCATGACTATGTTGCCAAGAATTCATAGCTTGGGTCCCATTGGTTCCTTGTGTATGGCTAAGCATGGCGGTCATGTACCTCTTCATATTCTAGAAATTGGCGTGCTCATGAGACCTCCTGATTCTACCCACACTACTAACTTATTGCGTGAGGACAAAGCAAAAGCTATGCTAGGAATGTAAGGTTGCCATAAAATTACACCATTGTGGCATACCCTGATTTGTCAGATTTTTGGGGAGCAGAGGGAGATATTCAGATTGGAATAGCTGCGTGTAGATGGTGCATTAAAATCATGAGGTTCTATGGACGGAACTGGCGCTGTTGTATTCTTTCTTTTTTAGTTACCTGCAACTTAGACATGTCTTCGAAGTGCAGGGTAGGTTGAGATCGCAGGAGATTTGCTTTAATGGCATATTGGAGTCCTTGTTTTTTCTTCAGATTCCACTGGAATTATATTTCGGCTCTATAAGGATTTTCTGCATTACTCTCATGACAAATTTTCTTTGCTGACTTGGGACCTTTGTTTGATGAGGAATGGACTACTATCTTGTCCCATACTTCATTATCACTATCTGAGGCCAACCGTTTGTCACAGCTGTTCCTTTTTCATAGAGTGTATACAACCCTAGTACTTAGGTATAGGATTGGCATGAGACCTGATTCTGCCTGTCCAAGTTGTGTACACTAAGATGCGCATTTATTTCATATGATGTGAGATTGTCCTCTTTTGTATTGGAGGGCAGTACTGCCTTTTGGGCCATACAAGATGGGGGAAGGAGCCCTCTGGGATGGAAATAGGTGTCATCTGTGTCCTTTACCAGGCCAGGAAGCTCATTGCTCATGCTGGATTAGGGCTAAATTTCATATGGTGTGGGGTTCTTGGGCGCATGCATATAGCTTGGGTCGAGATAGGCCCTAAGGGGCAAGATGGCCTTTGGTGGGATTTGGGGGGTCTCTCAGTTCATGGACGTTTCCTTTATATCTAAACTCACTGCCTATTTATGTTTACATTTATTTTGAAGCTCTGTATACCTGCACAATCTGCAGTCCATTGAAGTGCCTCCGGTCACTCTCCTTTCTAGATGTGGTTCTGGTTACCTGCTGTTGTTTTTCCTGCCGCATTTGTTTATTTAGTATATGTATATTGGTCTCTCAGCAAAAGTCACCCAAGTGTGAGACATAGGCAGTGCTAGGCCTATAGGAGCTGCAGCTTGGAGGAAACCTAAGTCCACTAAGACAGGTCAGGCAACTGGTGCTATGAAGCAGTAGGCTCCAAACAAAAAGTTAGGGATGCTGTCCAGTATTATATAGTGCTCAGCCTAGCAGGTTTTTGTTTTGTCTAATGTGCACAGTGTTACCAATGTTTGCCTTTGTGGATGAAGATTAAATTTGGAAATCCTTAAATGTTAGAATATTTTAGGCTAGACAATCAGAGGGACATCAGAGGGATTCTGTCTCCCATTATTTTTTTTACAAGATGCTTCTGTATAGAATAGAGCAGCCTGCAACACTATTGTTTAATTGAATCGAAACCCAGAGACATACCCACTGGAGGCCAAAATGACACACTTTTGGTGTCCACTGGGTAACAGGGATTTTTAAAATTTGCATGTCTTCCCTGTGCATATGGTTAACCCAAGCTACTAACGCAACTAAAGGCTCATTGAGGTCTATGGCCTAGGGATGTAAATCTATGGCAAGTAGGAATACAAACTGTGTTTGTCTTACCATCAGTAGAAAGTTGAGAGCTGGAATTAAGTTTCAAAGATGATGCGGACGCTCGTTGTTCCACCTTTTTGTTTACAAGCTTGTTAAGATTTTGCCAAATTTGTGGTATTTCTGGTAATAATTTTTCCTTTTCTTCCCTCAAAGTTTCTACTGTGTCCAAAACTCTGTTAAACTGATCACTTGGGACTCCACGTGCACCCTGGAAGATGACAAAATGTAGCTTTAGTTATAATCTGTAATGACTTAATCTGTCATAACATATTTTCTATATTAAAACAACAACTGTATCTGTAAACTCGACAGTCAGATTTTATTATACTATTTATCATATATACTATTCATCATATATGTATAAAGCCTGATGGGCTGTGTTTGTGCGAGGGGCGGAAGTAATTATCGCTCCCTGCACTTCCAGGTGGGGCTCATTGGGAACAGGTGGGGGCGTGTGTATATAACTCTCCCCTCTCCTACAGGGGCGGAGCACGTGTCGTTTGTGGAATCTCTGCTTCCTGTGGCAGGCTGGTGTTTGAATCTCCCACAAAAATCTTCAGAGCTGCTGATCATGAGTCTGGGGGGTGCAGGTGCGGCATCCTGGCAGCTCCGCTGGCTGTCTTATCTGGGGATGCTGTCTCACTCTGATTATAAGGTAATATTGGGCAGGTATGGTTCTGGCTGGCTCTGCCCGCAGCGGTAGTGGGGGCCAGGAGCG